>NC_058093.1:75413333-75716363 GCF_020171115.1 Neogale vison
GAAAGTACTGAGAGTTAAATGAGAGAGTGGGCCTAGTGCTTAGCAAAGTACACACACTCAGTATATGTTAGCTGGTGTTACTACAGCCTTCCAAGGCAGCCCCCAAATAATAGTTGGCTTATATTGGGATCTAGTTCTGAGTACAGGCATTGGTATAGCTTAGATCTTTCAAAATAAGGTTTCTAGGATCTCAATTCTTCAAAAGAAATTATTTTCTATCCCAACAACAACACAATGGCCAAGAACCTTTGAACAACAATATTATAACATTCAGGTTATGTGAACTTTATGGTAATTTACAGAACTCAGAGTACTAGCTCATACAAGAATGACTTCATATGATTGTAGCAGCAATTCTATGAAGTAAGCCAAGTCAATAGTACCTCCAGCAGTCCCTTAATAAAGGCAGATTGACAGCATTTGGTTACTTAGAAAAGCTCACAGGGTTAGTTACCAATGGAGCTGTGATGAAGTTTAATTCTTCCTAGTCTGGTAGTTCCTCCACGTTCCCTTTCCACACAAAATAAAATAAACCTCTTTTTAGGGGGAAAAAAAAAGGCTATGGTAGACACTGATATTTATCAGAAGTTGAATGCAGGTCTCCTTCAGAAAATGTCTCTGTGGTAATCTGTGATGAGTTTTAAAGCTGAGTCCATTTAGAACACTTTTAATGAAAGCCTTCTCTAAGGATTAGCACTGTGGGAGATACCAGAGTGAGCTCACAGAGACTCTACCCTCCATAAATTTAAAAGCCAATTGGAAAAATGGCAAAAAGTATAGGATGGACTATAGAAGATGATGAAAATATATTTTCAAAAGTGAATTCCTGAGAAAGGGCTAATGATGATTAGAAAAAAAGGAGTGATCTCACGAAAGAATGGAACTGAAAAGAAATAATAGTAAAAATAATTATATCCCATTAAAAGAATGGTCATATTACCTAGAATTTCTGAGTTAGCTGGCAAGAGAAAACTGCAGTTGGAACTTGAAACTTCCACCAACCCTTCCCAAAATTTAAAAATATTTATGTTGGTAAGCTTTATTAAATTCTGCTCATCATATAAATTCAAATGCAAATGATATACCAGTAGGCCTTAATATCTGGCAAGCCTTTTCCAAAGTCAATATTTTTGCATATTGTAAGTATTCATAACTATATTATAGGGCTTATTCTATACAGATTTTAATTTGTTGCAAAGGAAAACAGTAAGTTTGTTTTGGAGGAAACTTTCTTGCCTGCTTATAAATACTAACTTTGTCCAAGTGGTTTCTGGAGGGAATTTCTCAAACTATATTTCCAAGGAGTACTATAATATTTAAAACTGTAAAATGTCACTATGCCTACATACACCTTTTAACTGAATTCAAAAATATTTTATATTCAGTAACACAAGCAAATAGTATTTTCTTTTCACACAAGGTATGCAATTGTGAAGTGATTTGTTTTCCACATTGCATATTTTAAGAAGTACTCATGTGATGTTATTTTGTTTCTGATTACGCATCTGTTAAAATGGTGTATCTTCTATCTTTAATATAAGAAAGTCCTTTTCCGCATGTCAAGGATTTGAGTACTTAATAGAAGTATGTTTAAAATACAAAGTGTGATTTTTAAAAATGCACATAGCGATGTATTTTGACATGTTAAATGATAGGTAATGATCTTTTTTTAACATGTGTATCTTTTAGTTTCACTACATGCTACTTACCATTCTAGCCTGACCAGAAACATTTTCTGATTAAAGTAGAACATCAAGAGCACCTGGGTGGCTCATTGGGTTAAGCCTCTGCCTTTGGCTCAGGTAATGATCTCAGGGTCCTGAGATTGAGTCCCACATTGGACTCTCTGCTAGGCTGGGAGCCTGCTTCTCCGTCTTTCTCTGCCTGCCTCTCTGCCTACTTGTGATCTCTGTCTGTCAAATAAATAAACAAAATCTTAAAAAAAAATAGGACATCAAGACATACTGCTTCCTGTGCTATTTCATCTGTGTCATATTCTCTGGTTTTTAAAACAACCCAAGTCATCTACCACCTGAGGAGCTGTTTTCTAAATAAGAAACAACTGAAAATTTCACTAGAATAATCAATTGTTAGTAAGTAGGTTTTTCTGGGTGTTTTTGTTTTTGTTTTGTTTTGTTTTTTGTTTTTTTTAGAGAGAGACCAAGACGTGGTTTATTTGTGGGTCATGAAGGTGGAACCTAACAGCAGTCATTCATGTTGGGTCACTAAAGTAAATATCACACCTTGTTTAACAAACAAGGTGACAATGGATCCCATTGCTTGTAAAATGTGTGTACAGGCAGGAACTATATGTATATTTATTGGGTGATTTGGTTCAATGTGAAAAGTGAATGGTCAGGAATCCTTAAGATGCATTTATTTTCATACATTATCAAATGAGCTTAAGAATTACAGGGAGTCCAAAAGACCATTATTAATTCATATCAGTAAGTACAGTGTTCCCAAGTGAGTTAACTGGTTCTACTGAGCAAGCGTCAGTGGTATTAGAGGCCTGAGGCCTCCACTGTCCTAGTAAATCAGGGCAGCAAATAAAAAAGTCAGCTTTCCTTCTTTTGACACAGGTCATTTAGCCTGAAACCTATGAAATCTTCTGACTATTCTGATTAGTTCAGACCACTACTATCTAGGCGAGGAGGGTTTCTCAGGACCAATGAATTCTGAACTAATTTGTAAACCATTTTTGGAAAACAAGAATCCATTGTTTTGTAAATCTGATTAGAGATTATTATTATTATTTTGTAATAACTTGAGAAGTACAAGTAGTAGTTGGCAGGCAATGAATTTGTAGGAATCCACTAACCATATTTGTTAAAATAACCACATCTGTTAAAATTTATACACAATTACCTCTGATGTACTGATCAGAGTTGACCAAATGATTACTGGTAGGAGACATGTTTCTGTTACTTCTGCAGCATGGAAATTGAGGTTAGAATTTGAAGGAGAGTTTGAAAAGAGCTCTCTTTGTTCACAGAAAAATTAAAAAGGTTAAGAGGATGTGACACTGAGCACCTCCTTGGAGGGTGTCTTAAGTTTAGAGCTGACCAATATCACACGCTCATATTTTTAGAGGTCCCCTTCATTACTGTAGTGTCTGGATTTCCCCAGGACGTGGGAGTCACAAACATTCTTAAAAATGCCTTATTAGACATTCGGCAATACAGTACTGCCTTCAGAAAGGACAATTTCTGCTTTCTGATTCTTCAAATATTTCTTCTCTTTTTCCCTGAGAAAAAGATTATCTCCTTTATGTTTTGGGAGCTGTGGAAATCTAGAGTTTTCTAAATTCTAGGCTGGAGTTTTAGGTAGATCTATGGAGTGTCTATAACATAGGCAAATGAGTTAAAATTTAATGACTGACATGTCATCCCAGTTTTCTTTATTCTGTGTTTAAAAAATATCCTTGACAAAATGTACCATTTTAAAAATAATTATTGAAGAGTTTCTTTCTCATTATAAAAGCAGTATAGCTTTATTATAGAAATTTTGAAAAGCACAGGATATGATAAAAATGAAAATGAAAATCTGTATTTCCATCACTTGGGGATAACTATTTTTGACGTTTAGATATTGGCCACATTTTCCTAATTTCCATAGACTCTAGACAGAGTGAAATATGGGTGATTTGAATGAGAATTTCTCATACAGCGAATAGTCTGGGAAGGCATAGCTCTGGGAGAGAAGGCGCGATGGTGTTTGCTGGGTCTTGGCTCTGCCTCACTCTGGGATCTGTGGTTTCTCCTTTGGTATCTCTTACTATTTGTTTACCTAGATTTAGTAACCCAGACTGTTTGGTTCTATCTTCGTTTCTGGCTTGTCCAAGGATGAGGCTATGGGCGTGATGATGTTAAGGCAGACATGTGTGGGGTGCACTGGTATATACTGGGTGAGAAGAGAGGGGCCTGAAGCCTTGAGACTCATGAGCATTGACAAAAGCACCATGGGTATAAGGAAATGTGAAGAAGAGCAGCTAAGAAGCTAGGGGTGGGAGGAGCTAATAGAATAATAGATATATGGAAATCCTATGTGCCGTCAAAGGAACACTCGGTCACAAATTGGTGAGTGACTGGGTGACTAGTTCAAGAACACTTTAAAAACTCCTAGTTATGATGACAAAATTTAACATTCAAAATTCTAGGGTGAATTACCTTGTCTGGTGGAGGAGTCTGTGTTTCTGGTGACTGACAAAGGCCATGTCTAGTCACTTCTACTGACTTACTGGATGGACTTTTCCATAAACATCCTTTTGACACATGAACTTTGCATGTCTCCATGGAAGCCCTTAACTGCTCCCTTCTTTTGCTCTGTCTCGATCTGCACCCACCCCTCCACTTTCTGATTTGGATACTGTAACTCAGAAGTGTAGGAGTGGACCCTCCCACTGGTGTGAACCTCAGTCAGCAGAAAGCAGGAGTCAGGAGGGAGCCAGACAGGACTCTCCCCACCCCCACCCCCCAACCAGTGTCTGTAGAGGCAGTTCCCCAGGCCTAGCAAACACCCCTGCCCGCTGAGCTGCTGGACCACATTCATTCTGACAAAGTCGCCAGCGACCTATCTCATTGCTCTTGAGGCTTCCCTTGCCTGACGAACCCTTTGTCCTGTGTTCATACTGTCCTGCGTTCACACTCTCAAATAAAATCAGATCTTGAATCTTTACCTTGGGCTCTGTTTTTTAGAGCAGCAATTCTCAAAACATAATGTGGGTACAAATCACATGGGGATTTTGTAAAATAAAATACAGATTCTGTGTCAGGGGACCTGGGATGGAGCCTGAGATGCTGCATTTCTCACAATCATGTGACATCCACACTGTTGCTCCTTTACACAGCAAGGTTCTAGGAGACATAAAATAAGACAAAACTCACCACCACTACAGTGTAAGCTCCTTGAAGAGCCAAGACTTTGTCTCTCTTTCTACATAAAGAGTTTTCACAATTCTATGGTTTAAATCTACAACAATGCTTAGAATGTGGAAAAGTCACAACAGGTATTTGTTGACTGAATAATAAATGAATAAATTCCCCTGAATGACTTTAGTCATGGTAAAATCTTTAAATCTTTAGTCATGGTAAAAAAAAAAATTCTAATTTTAGCATTCAAAATTCTAGGGTAAACTGCATTGTCTGGTAGTGGGTTTTCTGTATTTCTGGTGACAACATAAATGTTTGCAATGGACTCAATGCTTATGTTCCTTCCTCTCCAGAATACATGTGTTGATACCAAAGTAATGATATTAGGATGTGGGGCCTTAGGGACCTGATTAGGTCATGAGGATTCAGCCTTCATGAATTAGTGCCCTTATAAATGGACCCCAGAGAGATGCCTTGCTCCTTCCACCCTGTGAGGTTATACCAAAAGACAGCTGTCTAGGAAGTAAGGCTCTCACCAGAAACCAAATCTGTTGGTACCTTGATCTTGGACTTACCAGCCCCCAGAACTATGAGAAATAAATTTGTTGTAAGGTACTCAGTCTGTGGGACGCCTGGGTCACTCAGTGGGTTAAAGCCTCTGCCTTCAGCTCAGGTCATGATCCCAGGGTCCTGGGATCGAGCCCCACATCGGGCTCTCTGCTCAGTGGGAAGCCTGCTTCCTCCTCTCTCTCTACCCGCCTCTCTGCCTACTTGTGATCTCTGCCTGTCAAATAAATAAATAAAATCTTTTTTAAAAAAATGTACCCAGTCTATGGAATTCTGTGATAGCAGCCCAAACAGACTAAGACAATGTTGAACACCAAATGTAGCTATATAGTTCTGGTACCCCAACATCAAGGGGTTAAAGCCAAAAGCCAATTAAATGTAAGAGTTACATTTTAGGGATTGGTTCCTGGTTTGGAAGCATGGATAGACAGTAGTGAGGTATCAAGTTCAAGATTTCCAGAGCCAACCTTCTTTTCTAAAGCCTGGCTGTCTTCTGTCAGAGACAAGGGAACAAAGAGACGTGTGCTGAAGATCCATTATATTGGTAACATCCTGTATTTACTCACCCCGTACTTCACTTTTCATAGAATACCTTGTACTATGGAGGGTAAATGGCAGTTTTCCCCTGAATTTTAAAATAGTGCATCATGTTTAATTCATTAAAACTGCCAGTAGCATCAACATCCTCTTCTGGTATTTATCCTATTTAAGAAATGTCACACGTTAGACTTCTGTGATAGGTGTTATGCCTATTATTGGATGTAACTGACCTGGTTTCACTGTCCCTTCCGTTGCTACCAACAACCATTTGGACATTAAAGATTTTTTTTTTTTTTTGCTGACAACATCAGTAGCTATTCTTTTCTTGTTACACTTTTACTGTTGTCATAGAGACACAGAAACAGCTGAATAGAGTTTTTACATATGGAGTTCCTGATGGAGCGGTGATATTATCCATGCTACTCTCTGTCACTGAATTTGTTTCTAAATGATTGCATCAAGGTCACACTCTTACCTTTGAATTTTAAGGAATTTTCAAAGACAAGAACAATTTCTACCAGGAAATCTCATTTGAGAGACTATTAAAGTAGTTCTCAAAGTATAGTCCCTGTACCAGTTGTACTGGCATCACCCACCAAATATTAGAAATGTAAATTATTGGGCCCTGTGATGGTTTCTTAGCCCAGTTAGCTGGTACAAGATTATTTCTGGGTGTATCTGTGAGAGAGTTTCTGGGAAAGATTAGCATTTGAATCAGTAGACTTAGTAAAGCAGATGTACCCTCACTGACGTGGGGGGCATAATCCAATCTGTTGGGGACCCACATAGAACAAAAGATAGAAGAGTGAATTCTCTCTCCTTGAGCTGGCATGTCCATCTTTTGCCCTTGGACATCAGAGCTCCTGGTTCTCAGGGCTTCAGGCTTGGACTGAATCGTATCACTGGCCTTCCTAGTTCTCCAGCTTGCTGGCAACAGATCATGGCTCTTCTCAGCCTCCATAATCATGTTAGCCAATTTCTATTATAAATCTCTTCATATCTCTCTCTCTCTCTCTCCCTTTCTCTCTTCATATATATCATTGGTTCCTCTTCTCTGGAGTATCCTGGTCAATAGAGGTCCCATCCCAGGCCTGTTAAATCAAAACTTTGTAGTCTCTGTTTTTTTTTTAAATTTTTTTTTATTTATTTGATAGACAGAGAGAGATCACAAGTAGGCAGAGAGGCAGGCAGAGAGAGAGGGGGAAGCAGGCTCCCCGCTAAGCAGAGAACCCGATGTGGGGCTCGATCCCAGGACCCTGAGATCATGACCCGTGTAGTCTCTGTTTTAACATTTAAGTCCTCCAGGTGATTGCAAGGCATGGTAATGGGTGAGAATCAACTTCTCTCTCAGACACCTTGCTGTCTGATAGTATTGATGAGAATTATTAAGGTATTCAAGAATCGAGGGATAAATGAAAAGAAGATGTTCTCCACTGGAGTATTTGAAAATCTAAGGTACAGAACAGCATTTTTAGAACCTGGGTTTGAACTGCATATAGTATCACAGGACAGGTCCTTATTAAAAATACGTAAGCCTTGGCCCTACCCGGACCTAGTGAATCAGAGTGTCTGAGCCAGGGCTGATTGCTTCTTTAAGGGTACACCAGACAGTTCTGAGGCACCAAGTATGATAACCATAGAATAAAGTATAGCTTATGTTAACAGTAGTTATCTCTGGCTGATGGGACTGAGAATGATCTCTGCTTTCTATATACTTTTTGCAGTTTTTTGAGTTGGGTGCAATGATCATACATTACCTTTGTAATCAGAAAATAACAACAAGGCTGTTATTTTAAAAGAATAAAAGCAAAAAGAATAGCATCAACCTATCTTGGAGCCCTGGGAACTTGAGGAGCTGATGTATTTTCATGATTATTTATATTAGAGGGGTGCAAAACTCAGATTTTGGCACAAGACTGGCTGGGTCCTGATCCTGGAGGCACTTGTGAGCTGTGTAAATCTCCTCCCCCAAGCCTCAGTTTCCTCATCAGCCAAGCAGAGAGAGTAATAATAGAACCATTTTAACAAGGTTGTTGTGAGAATCATATGAGTACTTAGTAGAGTGCTTAGCACATAATGAGAATTCCAAATGTCAGCTATTAGCAGTACAAGGACATCTATGTTTTCTGATTATTTATGGCACTAGGTTTTATAGCTATTCTTAGCCCTATTTTCTATGAGTCATATATTAATCAATCCATTTCTCTTATGATGCTCAAAACAAAACAAAATAAAACAAAAAACAAATCACTGGCCATGGCTCTAAGTAGAAGATGTCCCTCCTTAGTGATAGTAACTCTTCTGCATCACCCTGGGCTTGCATTCTCTCATCCGACTCTGGTCCCTTGCCATGATTCTCACACTCCTTCCTCTTGACAAAAAACCACTTCTTAGTTCTTTTCCCATCCAGTGCCCACTGCCTTCATGCTTCCATGTTTCCCCTTTCAGTTTGCTGTCTGTTCGGTGACTGACACCATATTTATTTTACCTCCAACGTTGCAACTGTTGGTTATTACAATGTATTTAATAAATTTTTGTTAAATTCTCTTAGGATTAAGGTTCAGCATCACTAGATTTTTTTTTTTTCTTTCCCACCCTGACATAATGAATGATTCGGGTTTCTGAAGCTCCGTCAGGAAGAACATTTCTGAGTCTCAGATTAAGAACTGACTGGAAAAAAAAAAATCATTCCTGGGTTTGTGCCTCAAGGGCAGGGATGGATGCTGTGCCTGCATGCAGTCTTGCTTACAGCCACTTCCTGGGAGATCCAGAACTTAGCTACACTTCCCTTTTTCAAAGAGAGACTCTTACGTGTCAAAGTCTTGACACCTGACTGAGACTTTGTCCTACCAGATTAAATCAGAGTTTTGTAAAACATAGAGGAAAGGAGTTTAGGAGAGAAGCTGATCAACTTTCTACTTTCTGGAGCACTTTTATATTGAAAACAAATACTTCCAGGCAGTGGTATTTCAGATTTCTGTATGCATGAGAATCATCTGGGGGTTGCTATATAGATGGAAAGTTGTGTTCCCCAAACATTCATGTTGTGAAATCCTAGCCCCTCAGGTGAAGGTATTAGGAGATGGGGCTTTGGGGAAGTGATTAGGTCATGAGGGTGGAGCCCTCATGGATGGGATTTGTACCCTTATTAATGAGACCACACAGAGCTCCCAAGTCCCTGCTGTCTTGTGAGGTAAGTCTATGAGGAAGTGGGTCCCCACCAGACACCAGTTCCCATAACCTGGGACTTCCCAGCCTCTGGAACTGAGAGAAATAAATTTCTGTTGTTTATAAGCCACCCAGATTATGGTATTTCTGTTATAGCAGCCCATATGGACTGAGATGAGGGCTTATGAAAACAGAGGTTATTGGTCCTGCCTCAGTCTCTGATTTACTAGGCCTAGGATCTAACAAGTTCCTGGGTGATGCTATCACTGCTAACTCGAGAATTTCACTCTGAGAACTACCCTTTAAGAGAATCGATCCTTAAGAATCTTGAAAACTTGGTCCCCCTAAAAGGGGAGGAGTGTTAGTACTGGCTATGGTAGGAAATTTCTAGTCATACTCCATTTCTCTCTTTTCTTCCTTCCACTCACTGAATAGTACTCAGATCTGATAATTTCAGCCTGAGAAAGTGACCACTTCCATGCTCAGTATATTTCAGAGACACTTACCAAGAACCACCAAAGAGGGGTCCCTGGGTGGCTCAGTGGGTTAAGCCTCTGACTTCGGCTCAGGTCATGATCTCAGGGTCCTGGGATTGAGCCCCATATGAAGCTTTCTGCTCATCGGGGAGCCTGCTTCCCCCCCCACCCGCCCACCGCCTGCCTCTCTGCCTACTTGAAATCTCTCTCTCTCTCTGCCAAGTAAATAAAATCTTCAAAAAAAGAAGAAGAAGAAAAAAAAAAAAGAACCACCAAAGAAATTTCTAACCCTTGGCATAGACTCATCACCAGTTTACCGATGATTTTAATTTTAACAGCAAAATGTAAAATTTAGCTTTACAGATGTGAGCCTTTGTATCTTTGCCTACTTCTCACTCAGTAGACCTTCTTGGGCACCCCGAGACACAGGTGCCCCGAAGCTGGCGCACTCTCAGTTCCCCTGCCCTGAATGTCACTCCATCCCCTTTCTATCCACTTCCATACCTGCTTCGAAAACAGTTTCGTAAGACTCAATGCCTCCATAACGTCTTTCTTTAGAAATTCTGACTCACAGATAATTCACCTGTTTTGCTTTCCAGTGGGTAAACACAGTTCATAGTTCTTATATTTCATTTTCTATTATTTTCTAGTGTCTTCTCGCTGATTTGTCACCATCTTTTTTTTTTTAAAGATGTTTTTTATTTATTTGAGAAACTGAAAGACAGAACACAAGCAGGGGGAGGGGCAGAGAGAGAGGGAGAATCAGATGCCCCACTGAACATGGAGCCCAACTTGGGGTTAGATCCCAGGACCCTGAGATCATGACCTGAGGAGAAGGTAGATGCTTAACCAACTGAGTCACCCAGGAGCCTCTGATTTGTTTTCCTGTTTTTAATTTTGCTATCTTCTGACCACAGCACTCTTCCCCTAAAACTGGGAGATACAGAGAATAAAAACTAACAATAGTATCTTCTGTCACTGCCCGAGATTTTCTGCAAATGATGCATGGGGTGGGACAAAGCCAGGATATCCCTCAATGAGAGACCAAGGAGAAGCAGGAAAGCACCAGACTTGGCTTTCTTGCCTCTAAAGAGTCCACATTCCCAGGGCCAGCAATGACAAAGCACTCATACATGTCTTGGCTTCAGTGACCCCCAGAACCTAATTGTAACCTGTTCATTCTTCCCCTTAGAACAGACACAATTACCATGCTTAGGAAGGGAGCTCAGCCAGAAGGTTAGTGGGTTTTGTTTTGTGCTTAATTTTTGCTTCAGGGCTCAGAGAATGTATTACACAACTATTGTGAAATAGCACCTGGTCTGTTTACTAACACAATATTATAAAAGTAAAACATAATTAAAAAAAAAAAACCTGGATAACCAGGGCCCCAGAACAAAACTCAACCACAAATGATCACCTCATACCTATAATTACCACAATAATTTGAGTGTGGAATAGATGCCAAATGATTCAGACCAGCCAGGTTAGATTCTCCTGCTGTGTGGATGAACTTTTCAGGTGCACCTTAACATTGCATTGCTGTGGATATCAAAAGCACAGCAAGGGTCCCCACAAAGCTGGCAAAGCCAATAAATTCAGGGATTTGCAGGCTTCCGGGTGTAAAACGTATTCAGCATTTGTTTCATAGGAATGATTTATTCTATTAGATCAATGGTTTTCACTTTTTTCTACTTTCTTTAGTGACCCTTTTTCTACTTTGATGTTCAAAATACATATCCAAAAGTTCTGGCAGAAGCTGAGTAACCAAGTTCTGCCTGATTTCTGTCCTGTCCCCTAACCCAGGCAAGAACCCCCAGTAGGCTCTCAAAGTACCTCCTGCAAACCTATACAGCCCCACAGAACACAGGTGATATGGCAGCAACGATACCATAATGAACAAACACTATTAAGACACTAGGATACAATTCCAATTTTTTCCTCTACTCGTTCACTTGAGAAGTAGATTTATTTATAAGGAAGGAAGCACATTCTTATTATAAACCATCCTGCAGGGGCGCCTGCGTGGCTCAGTCCATTAAGCTTCCGCCTTTGGCTCAGGTCATGATTTCAGGGTCCTGGGATTGAGTCCCATGTCAGGCACCCCACTCAGCAGAGAGTCTGCTTCTCCTTCTCCCTCTGCCCTGCCCTGCTGTCTCCTGCATGCTCTCTCTCTCTCAAATAAATAAATAAAATCTTTAAAAAACAAAACAAAACAGTCTGCAAACAGATTTCTGCCAATTCTAAATATTAGATCTGGTTCATTAAAGGCAATTCTCTCCAAATTAGGTAGTGTGTATGAAAATACACACAAAGAAAACAAGTGAAAGTTTCACTAACATTAAAAGCAACCATTAAACTTTCACTTAGTACAATGTGACACATTATGACATAATAAAAGATATTGGAGCCAGGAAGATATGAAATAAAAATCCAGTTCTGTTATTTACAATCTATGTGGCCTTGGCAAGTCTCTCAATTTCTCTGTTAGATTCTGATTTTTTATTTTTATTTTTATTTTTTTAAGATTCCATCCATTTATTTGGCAGAGAGAGAGAGATCACAAGTAGGCAGAGAGGCAGGCAGAGACAGAGAGGGAAGCAGGCTCCCTGCTGAGCAGAGAGCCCAATGCAGGGCTAGATCCCAGGACCCTAAGATCATGACCTGAGCCAAAGGCAGAGGCTTTAATCCCCTGAGCCACCCAGGTGCCCCAGATCCTGATTTTTTAAAAAAGAAATTAAGAAATAAGTGCTGATAGAACTATATTTCAGGGTAACTGTAAGGTTTAGATACTGACTAGTCAAATTTTCGTTGTGCGTCTCATGTGTAATTAGCAAAGATTAGAACTGTTTCCCCCCTAAGACTAGCTAGACACAGAAATAAACATTTCTTGTTCACCCAACCAACTGAGGTTTTTTCCCTGGTTGCAAAAGGCCAACTCTAAATCCTCCTACCTGTAACTTGTCTGTTCCTCCCCGTAAAAGACTAAAAGTAAAACCACTCTGTAAAGACATGTTCTGTTCTCTGGATCTGGGCTGCTGTCCCTACGGCAATAGTGTGAATAAAATAGATTTCCTTATTTTCTAGTTCTCACCTTTGATGATATCATATACGTAAAAGTGCCTGAACTTTTACGGTCTTTTTCGGTCTTTATTGCTTGGAAGCTTTTATTAATGATCTCCTATAAACAGTGCTCTCAGTATAAACAATGAAGTGCACAAAGGTGAGTAGAATGCATCTTTTGCACCGGCATCTGCTGAATCTAGCAGCAATTCCATACATTTATGATGCTAAAATCTTTCTTTGGTTACATTTTTCCAATGTCTATCATGATAAACTAATTCTGGCAGATCAGTAAGCAATGAGTTAACTCAAACTACTTTAATGGGAACTTTATAGTCATCTATTCATAAAAACTATAAATAGAGTTGAACTTTAATATGCATACCAATTCTGGAAGACCTAGTCGAGATGGCTCCATTTTCATGAAGCCTTCTCTAATTTCTGCAGTCAGAAATAACCTCCAGTCTCTGTGGTCCAGCTTGCATTGTTCCCTACTTCTTCCAATACTGTCTTCCACATTAGGCTCTACATCATTCCTAGTTGGGTACATGTCTGGTTTTCTCCCTAGATTTTATGTTGCTTGAGACTAGGTACAGTGCCTTATTTTCTCTGGCATGATGTCTTAGGCAAATGATATATTCAATTAGTGTTCGCTGAGATGAGTCTATAATACCATTTGATGGCTTAGATCATACTAATCAAGCAGCGTGCACATGAATGTTCTTCATAAAATGTCAGAGTCTACACTGGGAAAACTAGAGTAATCAAGAAAGGATCACGGAGAATGGAATTTAAAAAAAAAGAAGAGTGGAGTGTGAAAAGAAAACTAACAATACACTGAGAAATCTAAGAAGGTAAAATTATACAGGAAGCAAATGCATCACAAGTAACTTAAATAGCACATTATTCCAATTCTATGCATCTTTACTACACAAAGGTTTGAATAAGGCAGATTACAGTCAAGGTCTTTAGAAATTTTACCTATACTGAGCCTTAATCAGGAGGTGATAATGATGGTGAAGTTGTGATATACAAGGTTCCTTTCAACAGTTGATCATCAGTGGAATGCTAATAAATCTTAGCAACCTAGTCTCTGGGGTGGGAAAGGGAGTTCCTGGTTTGTAGCACCCCCCAATTTCAATGCTATAAATACTTCCAATGTGGCTTGTTTTTTTTTTTTTTTAAAGATTTTATTTATTTATTTGTGAGAGAGAGAGGGAGAGCGAGCGAGCACAGGCAGACAGAGAGCAGGCAGAGGCAGAGGGAGAAGCAGGCTCTCTGCCGAGCAAGGAGCCCGATGTGGGACTCGATCCCAGGACGCTGGGATCATGACCTGAGCTGAAGGCAGCTGCTTAACCAACTGAGCCACCCAGGCGTCCCCCAATGTGGCTTATTTTAAGGTATCAACAGATTACTTAGTGTGAGTTTGGCAAGAGGTACACACAGTTGGCTCACCCAAGCCAGTGGCACAGGTCCCATCACAGCACTGCCAGTTCCCTCTCTCCTCACCTTCCTTCCTTTACTTCCAAGGAAGAGGGATGGAGTATAGCCAGTCTAGGGAAAGGAGCAGGGCTTCATGGAAGGTTTTGCTTCTCAGGTTCCCCTTTGGGACTGTGTTTCGGAGACAATGGATCACCTCCAGTTCATACTCTCCACCTCAATTTTCAGGGGACCAGACCATCTAAGAATCACTTTGGAAATAAAATGAAAGCTACGACCTTCTTTTAGGCCACTGAAGAAAATGTTAGGAAGACTTGGTTCACAATAAATGTTACTTTCAATCTGACAAAATGATGAGAGTTTAGCTCCTCTGAATCTTAAAGAAACTATGAAATTATACGTGAGAAAGACTGCAAATACTGAATTACTGGTATTTTTATCTTCTCCATTGTTACGCTAACAGGTAACTTTCTGTTACTGGTATACTTCATCAATTGAGCCAACATTTGCTTATCAAAAATCTATGTGCTGCTTTTCTCTTAATACAAAATATGCTGAAATAAAATGAAAAAATAATATTATCATGGTTCTGAGCACTTACGCAAATTAGTAAGGGCTCAAAGACCCACGAGTAGGAATGAATCAGATCTCAAGATGTGCAACTATTAATAAAAATGTGCTACAACAGCCCCTTTCCTGAACTTGTTCAGGATCATCACTACCAGATGCAACATCACTCTGACATCTTACAGCCCAGCCTGGGCTGGTGTAAACAGTAAGCTCATGGAGTCTCCTGGATTTATCTTCAAGAATATGCAGAAGAAATCTAGCTTTTTGCAACATATACTTTGTGGCATCTAATGACACTGGAAAATCCTTAAGAAAATCTTCCTAGAATAACTCAGAAAGGTACCAAAATTAAAAATAAACCCTATTTTCTAAGTGTGGGCTAGAATGACTTGGGAGGGCATCCTCCCATGAATGGTTATAAAAGTTATTTTGGTTCCAACTCTATATTTTAGAATCTTACAGAACCTATTTGTGTTCTTGTTCTGTATTTTCAGAACCTTGTATCATTTTAAGCTACATCTATAAGCATAAGAATTTTTAATCACAACTAGTGGGGTAATATTTCTATTTTCCCACTTGCACAACTGCCACACTGTACACACTGCCACTGGTGTGTGGTCTGGTATGATTCTCTGCAACTGGCATTGTCAACTAATAAGAGACAGAAAGAAGACTGGCCTGCCCTTGGAAAGAACAGCAGCTGTAGCAAGGATCTGGTGGCTGGCAAAGCTCCTGGTGAAGAGAGGGACATGCCTATGTAGCTGGTGCCTGCAAGAACACTCCCATCATTGTTGGGGCTTCTCTGAGAGACTTCAGAAGGCATGGATGATAAAATCCCAAACATTTAATTTGTTTGCAATTCTTCTGTTTAAAATATAAGCACCAGGGGCGCCTGGGTGGCTCAGTGGGTTAAAGCCTCTGCTTTCGGCTCAGGTCATGATCCCAGGGTTCTGGGATCGAGCCCCGCGTCGGGCTCTCTGCTCCGCAGGGAACCTGCTTTCTCCCCTCTCTCTCTGCCTGCCTCTCTGCCTACTTGTGATTTCTCTCTGTCAAATAAATAAAATCTTTAAAAAAATATATATATAAGCACCAACAACAGAATAAATTTGATGTCAAAACTTAAAGTGTTGACACTCAACACCAAAAAGTTGTGATGCACAAGGCTTAGCAAGATCTCCAAACACAATGGTTCTGAATTTCATCTTTTAAACTGGAACTGAATGGGACCTCCAGGTGGCTCAGTTAATTGAATGTCCAATGCTTGATTTTGGCTCAGGTCTGGATCTCAGGGTCGTGGGGTCGAGCCCTGTGTCAGGTTCTGGGCTCAGTGTGGAGTCTACTTGGGATTCTCTCTGCCCCTTCCTTCCACTCTCTCTCAAATAAATAAATAAAATGTTAAAATAAATAAATAAATGAACTAGAACTGAAAATTAAGACTCATTAGGTAGCTCTTTCTAGGGTTCCCTGAAATTTTAGCTTTAAAAACCATCCAAATTCAAGCATATATGGAGTTTTGAACGAAAGTTTTAGTAGGCAGTTGCCTGTTTTGAGGGATGGTGGTACACAGAATCTGAGCTTTATGTCTCCCTGAGGATTTGTATCTTTCTAGTTTTGGAGGGAGAAGAAGTCCACACCTCACTCTAAGAGCCTGTTATGGACTGAACATTTATGAACCTCCAAAACCCTATCCTTCAAAGTGATGGTATTAACAGGTAAGGCACTGAGAAGTAAGTAGGACTCAATGAGTTCTTGAGAGTGGAATCCTCATGAATGGAATCAAGCCTTTTTAAGGGTCACAGGAGAGCCTTGCTTCCTCTCTCTGCTCTCTACCCTGCAAGGTTACAGTGAGAAGACAGCAGTCTGCAACCCAGAAAAGGCTTTTCACCAGAATCCTACATGCTTGCAACCTTGATCTCAGACTTTCAGGCTCCACAACTGTGAGAAAGAAATTTCTGTTGTTTATAAGCCACCCAGCCTGTGATATTTCTGTTACAGCAGCCCAGACAGACAAAGTCAGAACATACAACAGCCTCAGCCGGTCAGAAATATCTCATCTTCCGTCTGCACCCTCCACCCCCAAATCTTGAACTAGTGATGTCAGAGGACAGGAATGGGGAGAAGCCCATTTGGAGAAAGTAGCACAATCTCCAGGAGCAGGCAGGACAAGTGTCCTGTCCAGTGGTGGGACCCAGCTGTGACACCCAGAGCTTATTGGCACCAGCTGCTCTGCTCTTACCACGTGATGGATTCCATGCCACAAATCTAAGCCCTGTTTCTAGCTTTTCCCAGTGTCCTAAACCTGGTTCGGCTGGCTTCTTAGTGATTCTGGGCTCCCCAGAGCCTTTTCAACAAATTTCTGCAGTAGACGGCCAGTTAGTTTTGTGACTAGCAACTATAACCCCTGATGGTTACAAAACATAGTAAGAGGGGCGCCTGGGTGGCTCAGTGGGTTAAAGCCTCTGCCTTCAGCCCGGGTCATGATCCAAGGGTCCCGGTGTCAGGCTCTCTGCTCAGCAGGGAGCCTGCTTCCTCCTCTCTCTCTCTGCCTGCAACTCTGCCTACTTGTGATCTCTGTCTGTCAAATAAATAAATAAAATCTTTAAAAAAAATAGTAAGAAAGTTTATTTCTTAAAAATACAGTTGTTTCTTAACCAATCCCCCCAAATTAGACAACTTCTATTTCTTTCCCATTTTTTAAAAAGATTTTATTTATTCATTTGACAGAGATCACAAGTAGGCAGAGAGCAGGCAGAGACAGAGGGTAAACTTTAGCTGTGATCACTACTAACAGTAATGACTAATAACTGTAGTATCGTTACTACTAACAGTAATGGTAAGCACATACTACTTTATGTGGGAGGCACATGATGGGTAAGAAGTTAAGAAAGCATAGAAATTCAGACAGAAGGTACATCTCCACAACCATGTCCCCTCCAGAGTACAATTCCCCTCTCTCTGCTGTCCCCAGTGAGGCCTAAGAAAACTTAAAATCCTCTCAAAATCTAGGATGCTTCTATCTAAAACAATATTTCAAGGATATTTCTTAATTTAGATATCATTTTGATATATACCACAAAAGGGAGAGTTATTTTATCTTCAGGGACTTTTTTATTGTGTATTTTAAAACACTTTAGGGACGCCTGGGTGGCTCAGTCAGTTAAGCATCTGCCTTCGACTCAGGTCATGCTTCTGGGATCCTAGGGTTGAGCCCTGCATTGGACTCCCTGCTTAGTCTGGAGTTTGCTTCTCCTTCTCCCTCTGTCCCTCCTGCTACCTCCTCTCCTGCATTATCTCTCTCAAATAAACAAATAAATAAAAATCTTTAAAAATGTTAAAAAATAAAATACTTTAAATTTTCAATTTTTTAAACATGACTCAGATATATTTTAAACATGACTCAGATAAATTTTACCTCAGAGTTGAGAATGTATGTATGTGTGTGTGTATATATATATATATATACACAACTAAAACATAAGTTTTACAAAACACTATTGATCCTATTTGTGACACACTATTTTTAACTTATGTTGTTCCATTTCATTTCTTAAAGCATTCTTATTATGACCCTTTGAATTAAGTTTGTAATAAATAACATTGCTTTAAGAAAATAGGAAGTTCAATTTCCAATGGGCAAATGTTTTAATTTTCTGACGAAAACTATTCTTTTAAAGATCAAAGGAGATTGGGCCAACTTCAGATGGATGATAGAGTATACTGCTTCTTATCTCATTAAGTATTTGCTCAGAAATCCAAAATATGTAGAGTTGAGTCATGCAACTCTTCCTGAGAAGAGAAAATACATCCCCAAGTTGTATTCCCGGTAAGAACATATCAACCCACACACGTAAATCAAATTTCAAATGCCTCTAGTATTAGTGTCTCCAGATTCTAAATATGGGCTTGACTTATAATTTCCATTTTCTCTAGCCTTGGTTTTAATGAACTTAAAAGTAATTTTTATGTATGCATATAATTCCATAATTCTGAAAACTGCATCGTTATTGATTAATCAGTGATGACCTTAATCTTAGATTTCTATACAGAAAAAGTAAACTGTTCAGAAAACAAACAGAAAAAAAACCCTTCTTTCATTAACTGATACCATGGTTAATCATCGGACTTAAAATAAAGAATTTGGAAAATACAATGCTACTATTTTTAAAAACTGCTCAAGCAATCAAAATTGTGAATGGAAGCATTTCCAATTTGCCAACATAACCCTCAGACACATTCATGCCGGAAACATCTTGGCTGAGTTTTAACATTCCCTAGGAAAATATTAAGTAAGTTATAGGTTTTCTTTCTTTCTTTCTTCCTTTCTTCTTCTTTTTTTTTCCATGTCAACTCTAAGATAACACTTAATTCTAACTGTGTTTGCCATGCCAGATCACATTGGACAGAAACCACTACCTTTAACAGATGGTTCTATTCTAGCCACAATCATATCACATTAACTTCCCAGCCTACCTATTAATATCCAACCAAATTAGAGCTTGGTGAGCTTCTGGCAGGTTTGTGACAGCCCCTAAAACCTGCAATTTTAAGTAATTATAGAAATTCTGGGCAGGAAGCCCTCTAAAAAGATGATCAGCTTCATTCCCTTCCTTTGAAACTTTGAGACCATCCCAAAGCCAGTGTTCTTTCTTCTATTTTAACTTGGAGAGAAGAAAGGATATTAGCATGAAGGGTCACTCACTGTGTGACCAGAACCAGACTAGGTTCATTACATGTATGATGTAATTTAAGCCTTATATATTCATGTAGTAGGAATCACTATCTCCATTTTACAGAGGGGTAAGTTAGCCTCAGAAAAACTAAGTTAGCTGATCACGGATAGAGTGCATGTTAAAATTGGGGTCTGACCAAGAATCTGCAGAAACTAACATTCCCCTGTCAGCTTTCTCAGTCTCGGGCTAGGGCTGGCCGCACAGACCTGTGAGAGCTGGGGGTGCACACCTCTTCCCAACTCCACATTTGGTGAGGTCACACCAGTAGCTTGAAATCTGCCATGGTGGGAATATTTAGACCATGCCAGCTGGCAAACACTACACATCAGGGCTTTCTTCTTCAGATAGTCATTTACCAGCACACCATTACCTACAACATTCATATATATTTTTGAAGATTTATTTGTTATAGAGGAGGAGAGTGTGCATGAGTAGTGGAGGGAAAGAATCCTCAAGCAAAATCCCTACTGAGCGTGGAGCCCAATGGGGGGCTTGATCCCAGGACCCATGAAATCATGACCTGAGCCAAAAGCAAATGTCAGATGCTTAACTGACTGAGTGACTCAGGTACCGCTCACATTCATAGTCAATATCTTACAAATGTCATGATTGGATATTTCTATTAGTGAATTTATTTTATTTTCAAAAGCAAATAATAGTGAGGATATAGACATACTATCTCTCAGTATATACTTCCCGCTTTTATTTTCTAAATGCTTTTTGCCTACCTGTTAAGAAAACCTTCAGTTACCTGAAAGTAGTTACAATAATATAATAAATCTCCATGTCTTCATTATCCAGACTTACTCATTACTAAAATATAGCCAGCCTTATTTCATTTATACTCCCCAAACACTTTTTTCTCCCTAGCCACATTTTCCTCCCAAGCCAGAATATTTTTAAACAAATCTCAGATATTTTATCATTTTATTTGTAAATAATCAGTTTGTATTCCTAATAGAGACTAAGCTCACTTTAAAACATTACAACACCACCGTTATTACACTTTAAAATTATCAGTGATTCCTTAACATTTTTCAGTTTTCCTTGATTGCCTCAAAGCCTTTTACAAAGGCTGCTTTGCTCAAATCAAGAACCAAAGTCCACATATTACACTTGGAGAGAATGTCTCTTAAACATTAATTGATCTTAATCTGTTCATTAGCTTAATTTTTTACTGGTCTTACTATCGCCCCTCTTCCTTTTTTTTTTCTCACATCATTTATTTGTGGAAGAAATTTAGTCATCTATTTTATAGAATGTCTTAACTTTTGGATTTTATGGGCTGGATTCCATGGTACCAGATAACATGTTCCTTTTCTTCTGCATTTCTTGAAAACTGATAGTTAAACCTAAGGGTTTGAATAAATTTATGTTCTACTATTAGCAAGTATATTTCATAGACAGAATTGTGTACCTGCTGCGTGTTGTCTTGCTCTCTCTCTCTTTTCTTTTGGAATTAATGAGTGTTGATGTTCCCACCTTAGCTCATCTCTCCTAGAGATTCCTCAACAAATGGTCTAGACGGCCATTGACGATCATTTCTTAGATTACTTCAAAAGAAGTTGCAAAAATAATGATTGCTTCGTTTTGTCAACCCTTCTGCAATTACTGGCTTGAATTCTTTTTTTTTTTTTTTTACAAAGCAGATGTTTTTCTTAGCAACTCTTTGATTAACCTGAATTACAGTTTGTCAGAAAAGGGGGGAATATATCTTTTGTTACTTTCCCTTCATCAACCAATTTTTAGAATGAGTTTATGCCCTCATATCCTAGGATAAAGGAAGTTTTGGGGGTTTTATTTGTGTTATTATGTACTCATACCTTTTAAGATATTTGATGTATTTCAATAAATTGCAGTTTCTTTTTATTCCTTCAAATTGGTTCCCGTGTCTTTCTGACATGACTCCAGTAGTTTTTGATAGCCTCCTTACTTCCTGGTATATTCCAAGCTCTTGTACATTTCTTGCCCCCATCTTAGAAACAGACATTTTTTTTTCTGAGGAGCCTGATTTCTTGTGGTGGGAAATTGTTCTGTGCACTATTTAAATGGATTCTGTCTCAAGTCATGAGAGATTCTAAACCAGAACACTCTCAGCACTCACAGACTACAGATGAAGTACCAAGTCCTGCAGCCAGCATCTCAACTTCTATTTCTTCGAGCAAAAACTGCCATCTTATTACAGGATCTGTCAGGTTAAATGTATACAATATAAACTTCACCATATCCTAACTCATTACTGATTGCCTCAAGCATATGAATGAGTGACTGCCTGTAAGACTACATATGCTTTATATATTAGGAGAGGTTGGGGGCAGATCCAGGTTTTGTGGGGCCTGAAATCTAAACAATTGGGAGGGGGGTCTCTTTTAGAAAATGAGTATGAAATTACAAATATAACACTAAACAAGAAAGTGAACATTTGTTTAGTTGACAAAAAATAGCAATGCAAATTACAAGTGTAAAAAGGCTTAAAAAATCACAAAATATGAAAAATAATGTTTTTATACAATTATTCCTACATTCTTTGGTTGTGTACTCTTTGGTCACGTTTTCATGTGATAATGACTTTATGATATTATTCTATGGAGGGACTGGAAAGATGATCTTGTCCTCCCTTTCGTGTGGCTGGCCAGATTTTCTTCTAATTTTTGATAGTCAGAAATGCATAAAAGCATGTGGCTTAACAGGTACTCTCTCATCTGTAGCACTACTATGCTTTGTACCTTACTCAGAAATTCTGATAAATCCTATCTTAAGCAATTCCCCTCAAAAGAGGGAAAAATGTATGGCATATTTATCATCGTACACACCAATTATGTTTTCTAGTATAGCTTTGATAGGAGAGAACTTACATTGTGACTAAGGATCAATTAGAACTCAATCATCCAGTTACAAGTTTAAATGTCTGGTGATAGAAGGAAATTTTACAGAGATTAGCTTTTGGTTCTGTACATTTCAATCATTATTTCTCCTCCACTGCCTACATACTTTCATGGCTGTCCTGCAGAACACATTAATAACCCAACATAGCTTCGGCTCCGCTGGGTGAATCGGCCAAGTATATGTGATAGGACCTAGAAGCCATTCTTTTGCAGGGATGGCAGGCAGTAACTTAATTATACACAGAAGCAACTGCAGACCCTACACAGAGCCAGCTATACTCAAAGTAAATATATCTCCAACCCTTTGTCTTCCATGCATTCAGCTACTTCTAATTCCACTCACCGTGAGGAAAAGAGAGATGGAGGAGAAGTTTTAGTGGAAGGAAACAGAGGTTCTAACCAACTGTGGTTAAAATCCCTAACTTAGCAGATATTACAAACCACTTGGGCACACGGTTCAGGCTCCTCTCAGGGCCTTGGGAGGCCCATACGAGTGAGGGACCCTGAAATGTAAACTTCACAGTAATGCCCTGTCTTGAGAGAAACATCGTCTCACCACTCAGGCTTTTCTTTCCCAATGGCTAATCCAAACATTTGACTCTTCCTGTCTGCAACTTTTCCCAGCTCCTTAAACATTTATGGGGCATCCTTTGACTCTTCGGTCCCATTCTCCGGGGACCCTCGTGCACACAGACAGAAGTCGGTGCTTTTCACGTTCATCACATATTCACAAACCCTCCATGTGAATGCAAACACATCATAATTTTGCATCTGGAAAGCAGCCCCCATGTGCAATGAAAGAGTAATAATGTCAGGTGTCATTTTTCTCTGATTGGAACTCTTCATTGGTAGAATCAATAGTTTATATGAACCTATAGTTTATAAGAAGCTGTTTGTAGATTAAAAATACAGGACATCTATATAAATATATCTAGATACACATGGCAGTAACCAAGAATACTGCAAGTAAAAACATAAAGAAGTCATAGCAAATGATTTCTAGCTATTATTTTGGCTCGTGCTACAGCACTCACCAGCAAGAGTAGCAACAACATACTTGCTTATAAAGTTATAGTATGCTGTGCCTGTCAAGCCTGGGAGTTGCCAGCAAGCATTTCAGGAAAATTTCCAAAGTTATTATTAGGTATAATACAGACTTTCCTACCTAGTTTTCAGCCCTGAGATCTCTGACAGATGCTTTGGTGGTTACGGCGGCTGTAATGTCTGGCATCCCAATAGACAGCCTGCCCCGGCACCAGCAGCAGCAACTGACCGGTGTTTCACAGGAGGAATTTTTATTTTTATTTTTCAGAGGCTTCAAAACAAAGACAAGGTCATTCTCAATGCCAGAACTTTTAGCTAAGCCATAACTTTGCCTTGTGTCTCAAAAGTACTGAGAGAAAAAAAAAAAAATACAACAAAACCCACCAAAAAAATCCAGCTGCCAAGAAAATAAGCCATTAAAGTTAGTGTTAGGAACTCTGGATATCTGGATTACTGTTTCAAATTTAACCTCAGCATCACTACCAGTGCCTCCAAAAATCACAGGTAATACTTTGCACTTGCTACTCATCAGACCCTGAACTAAGTGCTTTCTACTAAACTTCACAGTAACCTCATTTCACAAAAGAACAGGACCAAGACAGCAAAAGCACAATGATCTTGACCTGGTTGTAATCAGTAAGTGTGGGGTGGGGTAGGGACCAGGGTTTGCCCTCAGGCAATCCAATTCCAGAGATAATTTGTTGAGGTCTGCTCTATACCTCCATGCAGCTCTAGTATCCTTGCAAAAACTTCTCTTGATCCTGAACTTGGAACAGTAATAAAAATGTAAATTATTAGTACAAGAAAGAAAAACATTTATGCTTTCCCTCTCTTAGTTTCTAAACAGATCTTCTATATGAGATGACTTCAGCACCAAATTTTGCATACGGTTTTTTAATGTTTAGTTTTCTTAGCATTTTAAAACAGCACTTCTTACATATTCAAAAGTAGATTAATTCAACAATACCGGAAAATAAATTCTTAAATCAATATTACAAGCCAAGTAAATGTAAACCTATATGAAGCTGTTAAGAATAAAAAGAGAACTAATTCACATATAAGCTGTTTTAAATATATTCTGACCATCTGACTATATCTAGAGAGACATATATTCTGAGGACAAAAAGAATTGTAGGAGAGGGGCACCTGGGTGGCTCAGTGGGTTAAAGCCTCTGCCTTCGGCTCAGGTCATGATCCCAGGGTCCTGGGATGGAACCCCTCATCGGGCTCTCTGCTCAGCAGGGAACCTGCTTCCCTTCCACTCTCTCTGCCTGCCTTTCTGCCTGCCTGTGATCTCTGTCTGTCAAATAAATAAATAAAATAATAAAAAAAAATTGTAGGAGAAACTAATGTAACATCATGTGTCCACTATATTAAAAAATAAAAAAGAACTGTAGGAAATCTTGAATTTGGCACCATAAGTTTGTTGTTGGTCACAGTATTGGTGTAGCAGATATGAAACTATTTTCTGTGTGCTGCAGGACTGAGGAAATAATATATTGCCACTGTGGGTACAAGCTTTGGGAGAAGGGAAATGGAAGTATGGAACAGGGGTAGGGAGGAAGGAACCTGCGGTGTTAGAATAAAGTTGATAGCAGTAGCATAACAGTACTATACCACAGAGCTACAGCAGTGCTCTCCACATATGGGTGTATGTATGTGTACGTGTGTGTGTGTGTGCGCTAGTATCCTTTGAAAGGGCCTAGAACCAACGACACACCAATAGCAATGAGCAAACCTCGTGTCCAGGTCCAAGTTTTAGAACTAGGCCTGATTCCAAAAGGGACGTCCAGAGGCTTCTCTGGACAGGAAAGTCTAAGTTAAGGCTGAAGTACCTAGTTGTGCCATAGAGACTGTTCTCCAACTGATGAGAACGCATCAAAGAGGAACAGACAGCAGCTCAGAAGGGCCCCCACTGGTAAAATTTGGTACAACGCGAACAGTGATGGTTAATGAAAAGAGTAGATTATGATAATAATGAATTGAAAAAGTATATTCATAAGAACATAGTGACTCTAAAAATATCTTTTCTTAAGGGGAGAGGAAGGAGAAGAAAGAGCAAAGCAAATCAAATAAATTTAAAAAGTAATGATAAAATGGAAAACCAGAATTTACACATGCATAGCAATAACAAGAGCAGGTAACAGTCATCAATGGGTACTAAAAGCACTCGGTTAAAAAAAAAGTGGGGAACTGGCAATTCATACAATCTCAAAGTATCACTGTACAGATATTTGAGTTAAAAAGGGGAGGAAAAATTTGCTTGACAATGGAAAAATCATGCAGTTATTCCTTTTACCTTAAAATCACCAGTAATGGATACACACTGACATTCTATGTCTCCCGAGGACACAGCATTACCTTGCAGATATCCTGCCAAAAATGCTTACTATAAATCTAATCATGAGGAAACAATGAAAAACATCCAAAAATGGAGGATATTCTGCATAACTAGACTGGCCCTTCCAGTAATACCAACATTATATAGAACAGCAGCACCATCAAAAAAAAGCTGGAGACCTGTTTAATTTACAGGAAACTAAAAAAATAGGATGAATAACATAGCATATAAGCCTGGATTGGATCCTCTAGTGATAAAAGAAGGAAATGATAAAAACAATGTTATTGGGACAACCAGGGAAATATGAGTAGACTGTTACTTAATACTACTCTATCAAGATTGCTCTGTCAGGGGCACCTGGGTGGCTCAGTGGGTTAAGCCTCTGCCCTCAGCTCAAGTCATGATCCCAGCGTCCTGGGATCGAGCCCCACATCGTGGGTGCTCCCCCACCCCGCCCCTTTCTACCTGCCTCTCTGCCTACTTGCGATCTCTGTCTGTCAAATAAATAAATAAAATCTTAAAAAAAAAAAGAATAATAACAATAAAAAAAGATTGCTCTGTCAGCACTCTGGATATTTTGCAGAGAATGTTCTGGTTTTTAGAATATCCATGCTGAAGCATTTAGAGACGAAGAGTCTTGATGTCCATAATAATTCTCAAATCGTTTGGCATGAGAATATATATACATATATGCATATTAATGATATTAATGTATGAGCATAAATATAGGAAACATAAATCCATATTCTATATACTTTAGAGTAAGAGACCTAATACTTGGGGGAAAAGTTAATATTTAGCAAAGTTAGGTGAGGGGATATATGGATGTTTCTTGTACTATTTTTGCAGTTTGATAATGGTTTGAGATTGATCAGAATAAAATGTTGGGGGTTATTACAATGAGAGATATTTGGGTTCAGTTTGAAAATAAAGATCAGCAAATTGCTAAGCGGGAGAATATATTGCTAAGGAGACAGTGGATGGCAGAGTAGACAACCACGTCTCTGAAACAGCTCCAGGTGAGCCGAGGAACAGACCGAGTGAACTCACAAGGTTCTGTTTAGTGTTATGATTTGTAAACTATGAAAAACAGAAAGAGGAAAAAATATAAAATAAGGTTGTTACCTTGATTTGAATTTAAATTTTTATTTTTCTTTTTGAACACAGTGATATGATAGCCACAACCTTAGGTCAAACTCATAGATTATTTAGTTCAAAGTTCTCTAATTTCTAGTTTAAAAGTTACAAATGCGTTCTAGCCATCAAAAGATACAAGTTAAAGGCAATCTTGTTATTATATATATATTTTTAAAAATATTTTATTAATTTATTTGACAGAGAGACACAGTGAGAGAGGGAACACAAGCAGAGGGAGTGGGAGAGGGAGAAGCAGGCTTCCTGCCGAGCAGGGAACCTGATGCAGGTCTCAGTTCCAGAACCCTAGGATCATGACCTGAGTCGAAGGCAGACACTTAACGATGGAGCCACCCAGGCACCCAATTATATTCTTATTACTTTACTAAACATGAATTTTCTTAAATCCTCTTTGATTTTTTTTTTAAGAGATCTGAACCACCTACTGTTACAATGATTTTTATAATGTGGCTACTGCATGGGAAAGTGATTCTTTTTCCTTATTATATATTATCTGCCTCTTTAGAACTCCAAAATTTCCTTTGTGGTCCTTCTCTGGGATCTGATGAACAAGTATGTTCAGTACTATCCATATGCTATAACATTTTATAGTTTTCAATAATATTCCTTTGGGTTTCCAGCTTGAAGAAATGACATCCTAATCTTTGTAATGGGCCTTGCTGTTGGCCACTTCAATATCACCTCACTTATTTCTTTTTTAAAGATTTATTTATTTGAGAGAGAGAGAGAGAGAGAGAGAGAGTGAAAGGAGAGGCAAAAGGGGAGGAGGAGGGAGAGAATCCTAGGAAGATTCCCCGCTGAGTGGGGAGCCGGAGGCAGGGCTCGATCCCATGATCCTGAAATCATGACCTGAGCCAAAATCAAGAGTCGGTCGCTCAACCAACTGAAACGTCCAGGTGTCCCTCACCTCATTCACTTTTAATTGCCCTTTTTCAATCTTCCCTGAGTTAGTTCTAGTCTCTCTAGAGGCAGAACAACTAGAAGAGAACATAATTCTCCAAATATTTAAGTTCCATTCCTGAGACCTTGATTTCCAGTAGTTATTTATTTTTAAACAAAAGATAAACTTTATTTGCAAATGTAACATAGTTTAAAACTTTGAGGGACAAAATGTCTTTTCTTAAAGTAGAAATGGATTCTTGGAAATTATCATCGTATAACTGTAATTTAGATTTTATCCTCTAAAAGTATTATGTTACACATACATACAGCAAAATTGAACTCCCATGGTCTCTAAACATTCAGAATTTATTTCTGATACTTTTAATTCTATAATATAATCCTCAGATATAAAGGTTGAGAGGAGTCAAAAATCACTTTACAACCTGCTTATCCCTATAGAGAAATATTGCCAACCAGGGCAAAGCTTGTCCAACCCTCACAGTTGGTGAGCCAAAGGAAGGTCAAGCCCTTCCATTTCAGAAGCCACAGTGTAGAACAGTAATCAGAGGCTCTCGGGTCCAGAGATGCTTTCTATGTAGGTGGGAAGAAGGCCTAAGCTGCCAATGACTACCTGTCCGCATTTATCCTTGGCATGTGTGTGAGTTGCACGTAGCAGCTCCCTTAGCAGCTCTGACAAAGACTCTGAGTTGATTCCAACCTACAAGTTACTGAAAACAGCATCTTGCATGGCTCTATGAAACCATATAAAACTGAAGACTGATTTAGAATGCTAAAACAGTCTGAAAAAAATGTTTGAAGCAAAGACAATGATACTTAGAGATATTATAAACTGCAAATCCTTTGGGACTACAAAATTATAGTATTAGAGGCACATCAAGAAATTATTTGATCTGGTTTTCTACCTTCAGCCATTTGCAATAGTAAATGTTGTAAGAGAGTAAATAGGATTCTGTTTTGAAAATTTTTAGGGCGTAAGACACAACCTCACTCCTTCTAAGGGTCAGTGATGTTCTTCCCCTTCACCTCTATCTTCTCATGCCTTAACATCCCAATCCTTCTTTTTTCCTCGCTTCTCATTGGACCTGTATTCCACAATGATCTTATTCTTCTTTGAATCAATATGCATCACAATCTATCAGGCAGTTCTCCAAGTGTGGTCTGAAGACCCCTCAGAGTCAGGAGATATCCCTCAGGGGGTCTATGAAGTCAAAACTATTTTCATAATCCTCAAACATTTTTGAGTGTGCTTTTTTCACCTCGTTGACCTTTGCACTGATGGTGCAAGAACAATAGTGGCTAAATCTGCCGATGGCTTAGAGGAGTAAAGGCATTGACACCACACTACACCAGCAGTACTTGTCTTTTTCACTATGATGCACACAGTTCAAAAGTTTTTTAATCTTAAGACTATCTTTTAAAAAGCAGTAAAAGTGTTTAATTTCATGAAGTCAACCCTTCCATAAACATCTTTTGAATATTCTCTGTGACAATATTGAAAGTACACATAAAACGTATTTTCTGTATAGAATAGTATCATGATTGTTTCAAAAAAAACCAAAACAAAACACAATACAACCGCTGTGTGATTAAGCTGTGAATTGAAATAGCCACTTTTTTCCCTGGAACACCACTTTTATTTAAGAGAGTGACTGGCAGACAAACTATAGTTTTAGACTTGACAATTTGGCAGACTTAACCAAAAAAAGCAGAAGTGAATTGTCAAAAGGAAATTGACAAATTCTTTTGGTCAATAATAGCTCATCAGTACCTTCAAAAAATTCAAAATTTCAGGTAAAAACTAATATTTTGGAAAACTAATATTCATCACTGTGAGCTTGCCAGCTTTGCAAGACTTGTCTGATGAGATTGATACTAACATTAATAAATGTGATTTTGGATATTTTATAAGAAATGTATCAGTATTTGAAAGATTTGCTTATATCAGCAAACCAATATTTTTCAAGTGACTAATGCAGGATCTTACAGAATCATGAATAGTTATAAGATCCATTCAAAGTGGGTCGCCTGGGTGGCTCAGTGGGTTAAGCTGCTGCCTTCGGCTCAGGTCATGATCTCAGGGTCCGGGGATGGAGTCCCACATCAAGCTCTCTGCTCAGCAGGGAGCCTGCCTCCCTTCCTCTCTCTCTGCCTGTCTCTCTGCCTGCTTGTGATCTCTCTCTGTCAAATAAATAAATAAAATCTTTAAAAAAAAGATCCATTCAAAGTATAGAGAGATCATGCATTTCTTATTAACACAGTATGAAAAGCTCACTGATATGGTTTCAGACTCCAATATGGATACTAATATTTGAAAAATTACCACTTATCAAATTCAAATGGATACAAAATGGAATACCACACAGCACAAAAAAGGAATGAATTATTTATGCATGGGATGACAAGAATAAATCTCAAAGACCTTATGCACCGAGACAGTGAAAGAGGCCAGTTTCAAAAAGCTAGGTACTATATGATTCTACTCATGTAAAAGTCTGGAGAAGGCAACTACAGCTATGGAGAATAGCTCACTGGTCACCAAAGGTTCGGGACACACAGAGGATGAGACTAGAAGGGTTCAGCACAAAAGAGATTTTTAGAGTGATGAAACTGAACTATGATTGTGATTGTACTTATAGAAATCTACATATATATTAAAATTTCTAGAACAAAAGAAGTCCATTTTATTCTATGTTAAAAAAAATCTCATAGCACAATGTTAGTTCACAGAAAATACTCAATAATAGCCATATTTATAAGTAGAAAATTCAAAATCCTGAGCACTGTTTTTAAGACACTTACTTAATCTGACTCTTTTACTAGATTCTATAGTTAGAGGTAAAACAAACCCCCCAATATTTCCCTCGATGACACTTAAGCTCAGGTACATTTGGAACTGCTAGTGTTGTGAAAATAATATGAAAGCTCAAATCCTGAAGTTTGCCTCCAGTCCTGCTTCTAACTATAGGAAAGCAGATATAATCCATTCTATCATCACTGTCCTAAATACCACAAAGTTCCATTTGTTAGTGCCACCAGCGTTTGATGAAGGTACTGATGAGCTATTAACTTTTACTGAGTGATTGCTCCCTCTGGGTCTTGGGCCAATACCCATCTATACCCCATTCTCTCATTTAAATCTCAGAACAATCCTACCAGTGAGGTCAAATCATTCCAAGATCACATAGCTCAGAGTCAGACCACACAATGCACACATGTAGCCACTGTATGAAGCCAGCCCTCATTCTATGTTATCAAGGCCCAATATTTTCCAAAAATAAGTGTAACAGGAAAACTGTCTTTTATCCTATGTCCTGTAAGTCACAAGTCTTTTTAAATTCACCTTCAGAGGCACCTGAGTGGCTCAGTGGGTTAAAGCCTCTGCCTTCGGCTCAGGTCATGATCCCAGGGTTCTGGGTTCAAGCCCTGAGTCGGGCTCTCTGCACAGTGGGGAGCCTGCCTCCTCCTCTCTCTGCCTGCCTCTCTGCCTACTTGTGATCTCTGTCTGTCAAATAAACAAAAAAAATCTTAAAAAAAAATGAACTCACTTTCAGAGAATTTTCTATTCTAAACAATTTGATCAAAGATTCACTATCATTGTGAAAATTCAAATCAAGATGTCAAAATCTCCGAAGATAATTTGGCAACTTTATATTCCTAACATTTTTTGGATTATGGGTGATAGGATTGGGACAGGAGACTAAAATAAAACATGAAGAAAGTCTAACTCCATCATGTGATCAGACAAATCTGCTCACAATTCCTGGACTTCATCATACCCTATACCTCCTCCTATTTTCCTAAAAATCATCCCTTTTAACATCTTTCCTATCAAAGTATGTTTGAAATGGTAACATAGGATCTCATTGTCCAAACTTCCTGACTTAAAGTCCCATTTTTGTATATTCTGTTACATTTTACATGAACCACATAATTTTTTTAAAGTTTGTTATGAACTACTTAAAAACTGTAAAGAATGAACTATAATTTCTCATTATTATTTTTTGGCAAGGGGATGGCTTCACTGGAGTTTGTGTGGTCTTGTGTGTAATTCCTGTTAGGGAATGAGGTGTCAGAGTTTTAATGGAAGAGAAGTTGGTGAAAAACATTAAAATACGTATGGCCGCACGCCCCGTTACCATGTCATTAGATTTACAAAGCAAATGAGAAAACCACCTGACTTCACTGTGGCTCAGCACAGCAGCTGGACAACTTTGGTCACTCTTATGAGACATGCATCATGACACCCAATCTTACAAAGGAAAAACTCTGACAGCACGGCTGGGAAATGCTAAAATTTTCAGGGCTCTTTCTTACCTGGTTTTCATTCCTAATTCCTGGACTGCTGATAGAGGAAAGCCTTCACTATCAAATAACTCTCTATCTATCTGGGAAAACAGTAACACATATCACAGTCTTTTTTTGGATTCTGACATACTTAATAATAACAGGAACTAATACTGACTGTGTTCTAGTATCAGGTAAAACCCTAAAGGCTTCACATGCACCACTGAATAAGAAGAGGAGTTTTAAGGTAGTCCCTGAGTAGTATACTGTTATTCGTGAGACTCAAGCTTTATGGCTCCCCAAACAATTCATGAAGATCCACACAGTGCCAAAAGCCTGGGAACTGCTTATGCCATCTGAAGAGGCTTCCCCACCCCAACCTGCCGAAACCCCCCTCCTTCATGTAAGTCCTAGCTCAGGTTCTACAGAGCCTCCTCATCAGTCCAGCTTGACATGTGCTGTCCCTTCTTGAAGTCTAGTAGCTCAGGGCTCATGGATGGGTGTCCCTGAAGACCTCTAGGACCAGGTCTGTGCTCCTCTTTCCTAAAGGGGACCGAGAAGGAGAGGCCTTGTGAAACTGTACTTGTAGACATGCTCACCCATGTACCCTTTCTATCTGTAGAGGGAACCATAGGTTTCATTTGCTCATTGAAGGGAATCCTAACCTTTGGGGTTTAAAAACCATGTTAGGTCTAATCTAGTCCATCTGCTCTGTCCCATTGCCTTCACCTCAGGTCAGCCGCTTGCCCCTGAACACTGCAATTTTTCTGTCCTGCTCCCCTGCCTTTGCCCCCTGCCATACTCTATGTTCCACAATGCTGCTAGAGTGATCCTCTATTTTATTTATTTATTTTTTTAAGATTTTATTTATTTATTTGACAGAGATTACAAGTAGGCAGAGAGGCAGGCAGAGAGAGAGGGGAAAGCAGGCTCTCAGCTGAGCAGAGAGCCCAATGCGGGGCTCGATCCCAGAACCCTGAGACCATGACTTAAGCCAAAGGCAAAGGCTTAACTCACTAAGCCACCCAGGTGCCCCTATAGTGATCCTTTAAACACTTAAACCTGATGTTTTATTCAAGTCTGTGATCTGGTACACACTTCAGAGTGTGTCGAACACAAGAGTGCTCAGTAAACACCCACCGAAGAAATGGAAGAATGAATAAACAGCTTATAGTCCGAGTCCTCAGCCCAGGACCCTGTAATAAACCTCCTTGACTTGCTCCCTGTGACAGCCCAAGACGTTGGAACCTATGGGTTTGGGCTGTAAGTGTAATGAGATATATGCTACTGGGCCAAAGGAAAATCACAATCTCCAATTAGTGAAGTGAATACATAACAAAATATGCTTCTCGTCCAAGTGTCACACATAAACAGATTACAGTAGCTTGGTTAGGAGGCAAATGTTATTGAGTTAATTTATTATCATGGTTTTTAAAGATTTATTTATTTATTTGTTTGTTTATTTTAGAATGGCCAGGGATGTCTTCCTTTGGGGAGAAGATTTCAAAGAGGGGTTACACGAATGAATATACTATTTTAACATATAATCAGAGATAATAAGCAAAGTTGTAATCAAGAAGCAGAAAACTTTAAGGGATTAAAATTTCAGACAAACATTTTTTTTTTCAGTTGCCAGTATCAGATGTCATAACTTTGACTTTCAGACAGAAACAGACTGCCCATTCTCCAGGTCAGGCTGACACAAACTCATCCTTGCACCCAGAAGCTCAAATGCCCATGTTACATTTTATCTATATGTGAATAGAACATGAAGCAGCTGTGAATTTCTATTACAGTCCAGAACAGCCCCCAGAAAAAACTGCCCACATTTCCCAGTTAGCACAAAATATCCCAGGATACTACACCATGGCTGAAGTTGTCCCTGTAATAGCCTCAAACCCTCAAGATCCCTGAGCCCCAAAGGACTTTTCTTTTCTTTTCCTTCTTTCTGTGTGCATGTGTGAAACATCTTTCTGTTTTCTCAATTCTTAGAATCTGCATTTATTGGTTTCTTCCCAGGTGATTTTATGTATATTTTTCTCAACAAAATGCATTAATTTTAAAGAACCCTCAAGTATATTTCCATTTGTAGATGCTGTTACCTTATTTTTTCCCCAGTTTCACTGAGAGACAGTTGACATACATCACTGAATAAGTTTAAACTCACCCATGTCTTTTTGATATGGTCTTTCTAACAGGTGTGGAGTGACATCTTACTGTGGTTTTAATTTATATTTCCCTAATGAGTAGTCATGTTGAGAATCAGTTCATGTACCTGTTGGCTTGGTATAGCTTCTTTGAAGAAATGTCTATCCAGGTCCCTAAAGCTCTTTTAATCTTAAAGCCAATTCAAGCCATGTCCAACGTTGAGGCTCCCAGCCTGGAGCCACTCAGAGCTGTCTAGAGCCCCCTGGCTCCTGGTCTGCATACCACAGAGCTAAGTCTTAAGACTTCAAGATCATTGAGGTCCAAATTAGCAAAAAGGTGATCACAGAGCCATAATCTCCTGCTTTAGTGGCTGTGGTATTGAAGTAAGTTTTCCTTCAATAGCAGCTATACCAGACACAGAAAAGGGTAGTTATATAACTGAGAAGATGCCAGGGATGGAGGAAACCAGAATAAGATGTTTAGGTCTACAGAGTATTCATATAAATCTCATTAGTTAAGGACTACTTACATTAAAGAGCTAAAACAAGAGCTAACAGTATCGACAATCACAGCTGCTGTGTATGTGGGGGGAAGCCGGGGGGTGGGCAGGGAGGTGGAGGCTGAGAGAGACTCAGGAAACAGAAATGGTCTAAGCTATGCTCTTAATTAGAACTATTAGTGATCATAGTTTTATTTTTGCTCTATAGTTATTCAAGTTAAAATACTGGCAGATAATGATTTTTTTTAAATTCACTCTTCATCTTCCTGAATAATTATTTTTCTAAAGTAACTCGGGTAGAACAAGGTATAGTCCGCATGGGTGATAAGGAGGAAACTTGGTGATTCAGAAGAGGATGTCAGAACAGAACAGGTAAGGACTGGCAGAGGACTATCCAGCATAGGGAATAAAAGCTCCAGGAGGGTAACAAAGGTATCCCCACATTGGAACAGTCCAGAACCTAGTGCTGCAGCCTGAGGAGGGTAAGGAGGGCTTCCACGCTGAGGCATGGGGCTCATCCTGCAAATGGGCTCTTGGGAAATGGGTGGGATGAAGAGTACTTCCACATGGAGGGGCGGACTGTGGGTGAGGTTACTGGCAGTCTGGTGGTGTATCACAGCCTAGGTAGGGTAAAGAAAGCATGTGTACGGGGAAAAAATGATAGTGGCAATGGGAAATTGGTCACAAAGGAACAGATAAACCAAGTAGATACATTAAAAAATAATTGGACAGTCTGGGGGGCATAGTCGGTTGAGTGTCCTGCTCGGTTTTGGCTTGGGTGGTGGTCTTAGGGTCATGAGATCGAGCCCAAGTGGGGCTCTGAGCTCAGCATGGAGTCTGCTTGAGACTCTCTTTCCTGCTCCCCTCTCTCTCTCAAATAAATAAATAAATAAATCTTTAAAAAAAAAATCTTGACAACCAGTTTCTCACTGTGGAGAAGTGAGTTAAAAATAGTGAAAGGGAGGGACGCCTGGGTGGCTCAGTTGGTTGGACAGCTGCCTTCGGCTCGGGTCATGATCCCAGCGTCCTGAGATTGAGTCCGGCATCCGACTCCTTGCTCAGCGGGGAGCCTGCTTCTGCCTCTGCCTGTACCTGCCATTCTGTCTGCCTGTGCTCGCTCGCTCTCTCTCCCTCTCTCTCTCTCTCTGATAAATAAATAAAATCTTAAAAAAATAGTGAAAGGGAGATACAAAAATAAATGTAATGTACATGTGTATACACTTGTTGTGTGTGCATGTATCGCCACATGTATGCTCTGTCCACTGAGAGGACTTGAGACCAAAAATATCCCCCAAAGCAGTGAGCACATCTATCACCCAGATCTTGGTTTCTAAATACCATCCACCGAAGAAACTGGGACTCCAGGAGAAAATGCTGAAATCAGGACTGCAGTAAGGGAAGTACAAGATAAACCTGAAATATCTTACTATGCCACAGAGCAAGGAGGTATCAAAAAATTGTGGGTCTTCTGAGTCATAAGGACACAGGATTCGGCTTGAAAGAGCCCTTGCAGCCTAATCTGGGACAATTTACACATCAAAGTAAATGATAAAGGATTATAGCTGAATAAATAAAATGGGAACCATAATGTATATGGAAATAAACAAATGGAGAATCTAATGAGGAATGCGACATTTTTATGGTTTCAAAGTATCTCCCTACAAGATGCTTACTAGTTGTAAAAGGGAAGGAAAAGAGTAACTCTGTGGTATAAAAGCTGGGACAACACCAACATTACAAAGAAATTAAAGTGAACATCATCACTAATAGGAGAAATTAACATCACCTGAGACCTGGCAGAATTCAATCAGAGGAACAGAGCATTGACTCCATATTATTCCTGTCCGAAATTCGTAACCTAAAATTAGATGAAACATTTAAAAAATCCAAATTGGTCTATAATTTTCAAGAGTCAAGATCATGAAAATTAAACAAAATAAAACAAAACAACAAAACCACTGGCAAACTATTCCAAGTATAGGAGACTACATAGATACGGTATCTAAATGAAATGAAAGATTTTGAAATAGATCACTTTACTAAAAATAGATTCTTTAACTATTAGGACAACCGCTAAAACCTGAATCGTATCTGAAGAGAAGATGTAGAAATACATCTATGTTAAATTTCCCAGTTCTGGTGATTGTATTCTAGGATACTTACTTGTTTATAAAAAAAAAATACCAAGATATTCCTAGGAAGTAGGATAACTCACTCAGAAAAACAAATGTTGTTGATATTACATTACACATTTTCTATGCATTCGATTGTGTTTAAGAATTTTTTTTTAATGTCTTTTAAATAAGAATGAGATAAATATGTAAGTCCTATGGCAAAGTTATAAGATATGTGCAATAAAATACTAAATGAAGATATTAAGGTACAGAATATATCATATAATACTATTGTGTGCCTGTATGTATGTTTGTGTGTGTTTTGTTTTAGATTTTTGTTTTGTTTTACTCTGAAACAAAGCACAAAATCCATTAGCAAAGTTTGTTTGGAGGAATGAAGATTAGGGGTTTGGGGGAGAGGAAAGAAAGATTTTACTTTTCATTACATATCTTTCTATATTAGGTTCTCTCACATTATGTTTTAGTTTTAAAATTTTAAAGTTTGGATGAATAAAATAAAATCAGTACAAAGTAAAATTTTAAAGCATAATTCTGATCATAATATTATTTGTATTTCCCAATACTAGTATCCTTCCTCTAAAATTTGACAAGACTAGCAGAAACAAAAAATATCACCACTGGAGACCCAGTGCTTGGCACAGAACCTGGTACGTAGGTGGCAACAATCACATATTGTTGAACAAATGCATGAACTTGTAATTCATACACGTAATCATTACCAGCCATAGGATTTCATTATTTGTTTTCTTTTTGAAACAAAGATCTGTATGTATTGTCATGTCTGTAATATATAGGCTTTATTCAAAGTAACAAAGTTGCTCTGAAGACATTACAAGACTAAGAAAGTAGAATGAGAGATCTCTATTGGAAAAGAGCCCAATGTGGGGCTCGATCCCAGGACCCTGGGATCATGATCTGAGCTGAAGGCAGATACTTAACCAACTGAGCCACCCAGGTGCCCCTGTAATATGTTTTTGAAGAAAGGAGAATGTTTGAAGTACGAGAAAGAAATAGATTGTGATTCCCATTTAGCTCCATTATACTGATGCCCCATGTTTAGGACACCGGTCTAGGAGAATTTTTGCTTGATAAATAGGGTTTCTATATTCAGGCACACACAGAAAAAATGAGCATATGTGAGAGAAGGTAACATACATTATTCAAAATAAGGCATGCTGGAAGATAGATAAGACCCAAGTAATAGATATTGCTAAATGTTGAAAGGATAACGTAATATCCTTTCATGCTTGGGCTTGGTGCACAGGCTGTGGGGTTTGTTGTTGAAAAAGGGATCCCATAACAAACTGTCATTTCGAAAGTGGCATTGTGCCTTTTTCAGTCATTTGGCTGTATCAGTAACTCACATTTATCCCATATACAGTGGGTAATTTATTGCCTTTATCAGAAGTAGAAGAAAAGCCAATCAGTAAGGTGAGGTGGTGAGAAACCAAGACACAAAAGTCTCTTGTGGTTATCTATATAACATTATCAATTTTCTTTGAATCAATATGTCACAGCACAAGACCTGGCTGACTGATAGCTAACCCTTTTCCTGTCTTGCTAGACAGCTAAGCGGCATTAAATCTACTAGACAATTGATACAGTCATACCCTGATACAAGGTAAGAATTGATTAAGCAAAAAAAGCAGCATAATAGTTATCATCAGTATCAAACATTTGGAAACAATGCCTATTGATTCCCTTTTGTCATTGACATTACTCAGGGAGGAAACCACAAAGACATACATTAATTTAGCTGAATAATATAGGTGAAAGACTTTAATATCTTCGGAGTGCATTTCTGCTCCCAAGATGTTTTACCATTTGAAGAAAATCTGACAAAAGGGTCAAATTATACAAAGTTGTCTGCAGAGTTAGGTAACTAACATAGGATAAACTATTTTCCTTATTGAGCTGTAATTGACATGCAACATTATATTAACTTCAGGAGTACAATATAATGATGAGAGCATCTGTAAAGATAAATTTATTTTTAAAGTATGTAAGGTAAATTTTGAAACAATATGTTCCATAATGTGTTTTCAGATAAAGAACTTCTAAGTGCAAAGCAATGCATTTAGTGGTTAGTCTGGAACAAAAAACAGTTACTGAGCAAATATGCTAACAGTGTCCAAACAGTCTGGAAAAATGGGGAAAAGGAGATATTTGTTGCCCTTTTCTAGATTAATAATTGGACATATTGCTTTGCATTTCAAAGTACTTCAGCTAGAATGTATCTGGAGGCTGAAGAAAAGTGCAACAAACATTATATTATAAAATACAGCTAACATAAGTATAAAAACAAGTTTATACTTTTTCCAGTCTCATGGACACACTGTACTATATAGCACATAAACCCCTTAACCTCGGGGCACCTGGGTGGCTCAGTGGGTTAAGCCTCTGCCTTCAGTTCAGGTCAGGATCCCAGGGTCCTGGGATTGAGCCCCACACTGGGCTCTGCTCAGTAGGAAGCCTGTTTCCCCTGCTCTCTCTGCTTGCCTCTCTGCCTACTTGTGATCTCCCTCTGTCAAACAAATAAAAATAAAATCTTAAAAAAAAACAAAATAAAAAAACCCTTAACCTCTTTACCACAATAAATAAATAAATAAAAACACAAAGCCCCAATTCTAATTAGACAGTCTCTGAGACTAAGATTTTTAAAAAAATTATTTTTATTAACATATAATATATTATTTGTCCCAGGGGTACAGGTCTGTGAATCATCAGGCTTGCACACTTCACAGCTCTCACCATAGCACATACCCTCCCCAGTGTCCATAACCCCACCACCCTCTTCCGACCACCCTCCCCCCAACAACCCTCAGTTTGTTTGGTGAGATTGAGAATCTCATATGGTTTGTCTCCCTCTTGATCCCATCTTGTTTCATTTTCTCCTTCCCTACCCCCCCAAGCCCCCCACTCTGCCTCTCAAATTCCTCATATTAGAGAGATCATATGATACTTGTCTTTGAGACTTAGTTTTTTACAGAACTCCAAATATGACCTGTAAGTTGGTAAAGGAGGATCCGAATATTGCTCTGGAGAGGCCTCCTAGGTCCTGAGTGTTCAGCCTACATCACAATACCACAAGTACGGGTTAGGGTTAAAGTAGGAGCTATCCCTATGAATGCTGGAGAACTGAAGAAGATTATCTTCCTCATGGGAAGTAGATATATTAGTTTCCCTTTTCTTTATGAGGGACATCTCTTCTCAGAAAAAAAAATAAGGGAAAAGAGAATCGGGAAGAAATTAAAAAAATATATATAGGAGTGTTTCTATTGTTTAGAAAAATACAGCCTCATTGGGCATGTCCAAACTGTATTGCCAGAGAAAATTACAGTCTTCGTTAGATTAAAACTAGGGTCGTTGAGCATCCTTTTCAACCTGTCAACACTCAACCAGAGTGTTTTAAGGCAGAGATTTGGAAATATGGCGAGGGCTGTGAGCAGTTACAGAGTCCACAGTTACAGCTGCTCAGATATATAAATAATGCCAACCGCTATTAGGACAACGTTTTCATGATAATGTGGTTTCATAGTTTTGGTGAGTATTTTTCCAGAGTCCAGGTCTACACTACTGGTATAAAGTACATGTTCAAGGATCTCTAAAACCATAGTTTCTAAAGAATTCCCTAATTGGGAATCATGTGGTTTATCTCCAGCGTTAATACTGAGCTTAAAACTGTTTCATGCGTGTTTGAAAGAGCTGAACAGTTTGTGCCAGTAGATTCTGGGAAACGCTACTTTTCCAAGTAAGTACTTATGGGACTCCTATTAAATAAAAGCAACACATTGCTAACAGTGAGGCTTTAAGCTGCTCGCCTGAGCAGCCAGGAAACTGGACAGTCATGGCTATTACTGTAACTCTCATAGTCATCCTCATCCAAAACAATGGAATCATTGGCTAAACCCATTGTTCTTGACACTTAGCCACTGTAGTTATTTGCATATCTACTTCCCAACTAGATGGCCAGTACCCTGAACACTAAGATATTTTATTAACTTCTCAATCGCTACATATACAAGCATTTAGTAAGTACTCAGGAATAATTTTTGAATGCTTGACAACAAGAACACTAGAGGACGATAAACACCTCACATATTTATCTGGTAACCCTGACAGTTCAGAATTCAGCTAAGCACCAGAAAATGTGCCTCTTCACACCCCCACCCCTACCCCTCAAAAAAGCATCAGAAGATCATAGGTTCTTTCTTTTTTCTTTTTCTTTTTTTTTTTAAAGATTTATTTACCTACTTGAGAGAATTTGTGGAGGGGTAGGGGCACAGGGAGAGTGTGGGGAGAGAGTACCAAGCAGACTGTGCTGGGTGCAGAGCCTGCCTGGGGCTTGATCCCATGACCGACACCACGATCTGAGCCAAAACCAAGAGTCTGATGCTCAACCAACTGCATCACTCAGGTGCCTCTAAAGATTCTTAAGAGAGTCCCTGAGGTCTCAAAGATTTAGCATAGAAAAAAACCTGAGACATAAACTCCTTAAGGGCAGAAGGTTTTTCTGCTTTGCTCACATCAATATATTTAGGGCCTTTATTGAGCAGAATAGATGCTCAATAAAGATGTGTTGCATAAATGACTACAATGATGGTTATGTCTTTCCTAAATGAACAGAGAAATGAAAATAGTTGAACTCAGAACTAGGAGCTATAGTTACTGTAGACATGGGCATCTGTGACACAGAGCAGCTGACATCATAGGACACCAGCAGACTACAGAAAAACATGGTCAAAATGCAGAAGCATGATAAGTTGGAACCATTTCTTTTAGAAGCAAGCAGATCCCAACCCCTTACAGGACCCTGTGCATTATCGCTACACAGTTCAACAAAATTAACATTGGCATTAGGGATTCCGAGTCAAATAAAAATTTAAAAGCCAATCAATATCTAGAATATTAAAAAAAAAACCTACAGAGGAAGATGATGCACTAAAGGAATACTTTTAAAAAAAATAATTTTATTTTTTCAGTGTTCCAAGATTCAATTGTTTATGCACCACACCCAGTTATCCATGTAATATGTGCCCTCCTTCATACCTATCACTGGGTTAACCCATCCCCCCCCACCCTCCCCTCTAAAACCCTCAGTTTGTTTCTCAGAGTCCACAGTCTCTCATGGTTTGCCTCACTTCTCCTGCCCCCACCCCCACCCCCGATTTCCCTCAATTCACTTTTCCTAAAGGAACACTTTCATCCATTATTGTTTGAATTATATACTGGTATATACTGGAAGGGAAAGATTGTTCTGAGAACAGTTCAAGAGATTGTGTGTTCTGGTTGTTCTCTGCTCCTAGATCCTCTGCCCATTCTGTATGGGAAGAAGGGAGAAGCTGGAGTATTTCTTTTAGTCTCCCTTCTTGCCTACATCTGGTGATGGCATCTTTTTATGGTAACACATTCTGCTGAGTAGTCTCCCTTTCAGCCTCCAATTTCAACTCTAACTAAACTTAAGACACCTTCATGAACTGCCTCCCCCTTCTCCTTTAAGAATGGGACTGTTTATGGTTGGCCAGCAGGATCCTTGACATATATTGTTGGCTCCCTTCCACCTTATCACGCCTCAGCAAACTGGTCCTTCATTAAATTCTCTATGTAAAGCCCAGCTGATTAGGCTTTCAATCAAACCGTTTGATCCACCATAGAACAGTCAGGGCCTTCTTACTTTGGATGAGACTTTAAAACTAATTATGTCAGGCATAAGTTAATTATCAAACCAACCCATCTCTATTTCCTCCTACTACATTAAAGTGCCCTATAAGGCTCTCAAGATAGTGGTAAAGAAGAAAAAGACAAAGGCAATTTGTGACCAGCAGCGGCAAGTGTTCTCTTGTTTCAATAATGCCCAGGCTGGTGACCAAATATAGACGGGCTAGTGACTTCCGCACATCAGTCAAGGCCACTTTATTCTTTCAAAAGGAATGAAAAGTAATTGCAGATGCATCTCTAAATTATTTTGAAATATTTCTGGAGAAAGTTTCAGAGAAATGCACATGAGTGAGAGGAGGCAAAAATATTTTTAACAGAAAAAGGTCATGGGTTAACTCCACTAATTTTGAAGTTGACTACACAAGAAGATCTTGTATTTGGTGACTTAGAGATGCAAACAGAATTAAGGGATGGAATAGGAGAAATTACATGACCTCCCAGCATAGATAGATAGCAACCTGGCACCAGGGCTAGAGCTCTTACCCACCCTGCCTGGAACAGAGGGAAACACGGTGAATGAATGGAAAGAAGCAGTGGGTTGGGTTCTAACTCCAACTTTCCTAGAGGAGACATTTTGGTTAAGGCACTTTGGCAGTTTTAAGTGAGATAGGGAGGATGGAAAGTACCATATTAATTCCTCATCATGCTGTGGTCTGAAGTCTGTGAAGATTATTCTAATCTCTTGGGGATGACACTTTTCGATTTCCAGGTTTGGGAAAACTGTTTGACCTGCCAGTCCTCAAAGGAGCTGTCTTAAAAATCTGGACATTTCTGCTGAAACATTTGTCACCTACTATCTTGAAAGCTCTTAGTTTCTTCCACTGGAATGACAGAAAGTAGACACGAGGCGATCCTGTGGGGGTTAAGAGAAAACCTAGTGCGTGCCTGAACTTCCATGGTGTCATTTAGTATGTATGGATTCTTAACCCAACTTTGCATCCTAATGACTTTTTAAAGTCAAAACTTCTTCCAAAATCCTCTTGGAATATGATTTTTGAAGCATATGGAGACAGAATCTGAGCCAATATATTTTATTCCAAATGAGGTTCTTTGATTTTTCATCTGCTTTTGAAATGTGGTATCTGTCTACCTTGTGAAATTGTGTTCTCTCAGCTCCCAGGATAGCTAGGAAGAGACTTAAATAGCTGTATCCTTAGTGCTTTCTGAATTCCACTATTTGGGGACTATTTCTGCTGGATACATGTATTGCCTATCTATAGCATTCTCTTAATTCTGCTCCTCAAACTCCTATTGTCTGCTGTCAAAGCCAATAATTACAAAGCCAGACTCTGGAATGGAGAACACTATTCCATGGCTATTTGTTATTAAAGGACTTCTATCACAGAAAAATGGAAACATCGTTGACAAGATAAATTACTTCAAAAGAAGATAAGCTGAAAAGGCAAGGAGAGATACCATGAATCTTGGAGTTCTTCATTTATTCTGTTTTGCCACATTGCAATCCCCTTACACTGACTGTTTTCTCTCCATTGGATTTTCATCTGAAGAGTATTAATCGCACTAAGTAAAAAAAATAAAAATAACCAGGGAATAGGTCAGTGGGTTAGAGTTTTTAATAGTTATCACAAAAGCAGAACAATCACTTGTGGAGGGGTAGGGAGAGAAAGAGATTATGGATACCTTTTCCAAGAACACAAATACAATCTTCCACAAAGTTGTATCAATACTGAAATTCACCTAATTCTACATGAATTCTCAAGAGCTGTATCAATATGGAACTTCTCAAATTTGAAATACTGGATGATTCTCACTACTTCCTTTTTTTTTTTTTTTAAAGATTTTATTTATTTATTTGTCAGAGAGAGAGGGAGAGAGAGCGAGCACAGGCAGACAGAGAGGCAGGCAGAGGCAGAGGGAGAAGCAGGCTCCCTGCCGAGCAAGGAGCCCGATGCGGGACTCGATCCCAGGATGCTGGGATCATGACCCGAGCCGAAGGCAGCCGCCCAACCAACTGAGCCACCCAGGCGTCCCTTCCTTTTAATTCACTTCTCTAGCCTACAATTCCATACATGTTGGTGAATATGTAAAAGCAAATATTATCTGTGTAGAGACAGGAAATGATGACATTCCAGGCAAAAGTGATGTCACAAACATACCTCAGTTCCAAAGGATACTCAGTTCTCACGTACTAAGGGCAATAAAACAATGACTCTATAGGTGAATAGTATTTAAAGAAACATATTTCAACAAAATTGCCAGAAAAACTAATCATTCTACACGTAATAGACTACATTAGCAACTATAGATATTAAAAGTTTAACTTAGCAGAGGATTGACTCTGATTTTTAAAAAAAAGTTTAATATATCTGTTTTCGTAAAAGTTGTAAAAGTTAATTTATCTGTTTTTTAACAAATTCAAGCTTATATATTCAATTTTTTATTAATCTCTATATCCAACATGTAGCTCAAACCTATAACCCCAAGATTGAGAGTCACATGCTCTTCCAACTGAGCTAGTCAGATTTTTATGTTTTATCTGTTTTTGACTTAGGTCAATAGGTGTCATCACTGGCTTAAAGGAAAACAAGAAATCTATCTCTCCTTTCACAGATAATATTAATATTTTTCCTAGAGAGACTTCTGTATTTCATGGGTAATAAAACTCTTATCTCTCACATTTAAATCTATTTTCTATAAGAATTTTAAGATAGTAAGTGACACAAAAATGTACAACACATAGAAGTATAGTTAGTAATTGGCATGCGTTTATCATATACTAGGCAATGTACAGAGGGTTTATTGTACCTTATTTTGATTAATACTTATGATACTGGAATTCCACAATTATGATCCAAAAATAAACTAAAGACAAAAGAACTGAGGGTTAAAGAGGGTAAGCAATCTGCCAAGAGTCACAAAATAAGAGAGAAAGGTAGAGGGGTGCCTGGGTGGCTCAGTGGGTTAAAGCCTCAGGTTATGATCTCAGGGTCCTGGGATCAAGCCTTGCATTGGGCTCTGCTCAGCAGGGAGCCTGCTTCCCTTCCTCTCTCTCTGCCTACCTCTCTCTGATCTCTGTCAAATAAATAAATAAAATCTTAAAAAAAAGAGAGAGAGAGAGAGAGAAGGTAGAATTCAAGTTCAAGTATTTCTGTTCTCAAGTCTTTCTTCTTTATTTACTCTTATAATTAAAAAGAGTAAAAGGTACAAGTGAGCATATTTGACTTCTTAGAACATAAATACTGGTTCTTAATTTAAGTACCAAGTTGGACGTAAGTTACTTTATACTGCAAACATTCACCAACAATTCAGTGGAATTTGTACTCTATTGGCTTAACAGAGTCCTTTAAAATTCTCATCTACAGTGGCATTTCTCAACTTTTTTTTTATGTTATCTTTCCCCTTCTTGAAGTCTTTTTCTTACTCACCCCTCCCACAAAATTTTAATAACACCACTATACCATGTATCTGTCTATACAATATATGTACATCCATGCTCTATACATAGGAAGAGTTGAAATTTTTTTGCCTTCTACAATGAATTTCTGCCCCTTAGAGGGCAATGAGAATCTAAAATCTAGAGGACATATCTCTCTGTTTTTCTTTATTATTCCAACACCTTCCAATCCACTGACTACTACTTAAAATTGTATGGGATTAGGACTTAAATTTTTTGCTTCAAGTTTTTCAGTACGTTAAAATGCAAATACGTAGAAAATGTTGGTGAGGCACTATAAGCAGTTTACATTTTGGTATGACTAGAAGATGGGAAAACCAATTTGAGAGGGAAAGAAGAAGACTGTGTGGGCACTCCCTAGAGGAGCAGGGGAGGGTGAAGAACAGAGAGCCTCTGGTGCCGGAATGCCTGTGGTACAACCTGCTTCAGTCTAGTCCTGTTGAACGCATTAACACGAAGGACTTCAAAATGCCAGCTCCCATTCATGATGAACAAGAAATCTTAGTCATAAGCCACCTTAGTGACCCTCACCCTATTGATTAATGTGTAAATATTGGGTTTCCTGCCCATGAAGAATTTGCTCTTTGGGTCCTTTGAGGCCTGTTTGTACATTCCCAACTGCTACGTGGCCAAGAACAAGTAAGTTTATGTACCGTTCCAAAGAAACAGCTCGACGCCCTGGCTCATTTTAACCCAGGTATGAATAGAAGACAGAGATGAATTCACAAATACTTCTTTCACATGCACTGTAAAATATAACTTTTCATTCCCAGAGGCCAAAATGGTCTTAACCATTGAAGTAATTATAGCTCATGACTGTAATTTAGCGTTCGCTCTGGTTGACTCTAAATTCACACAGGAAAATAATTCACTCATCTTGTTGGAACACTGGAGTAAATAACTTCATAAAACCCATACAGTTTCAATAATCCTAGAAAGTAGGGTGAATTCTAAGAGAACTCAACAGTTGATAATTTAATAAGACAACAACAGTAATTGTCTATCATTTATTGGTCACCATATTAGGCTCAAGTACCACAGCTGACATTTATAAATATCACCTATTCGATCCTAACACCAGTCCTGTAAGATGAATGTTTGCATCCACATTTACAGAGGAAATAAGTTTAGAGAGGATTGGCAATTTTCCTAAAACCACTCAGAAGTGGAAGAACAAGTAGAAGAATTCAGACTCCTGTTATCTGAACTCGTGCTTTGCCACTTCAGCCACAGTGAAATTATCTTGGTGAAAAGATGGAAAGGATCAAGTCTGTAAACTTTTTGTTTCCAATCAGATGGAGAAATCCTGGGTAAATAGAGAGGTAATGGATTTGGAGTGAAACCTTTTTTTTGCGGGGGGGGGGTGCTTTTTACATGTGAGAAGCTATTGTTTAGATGATTTTGATTCAAGGATCATTTTTGTAATAAATGTCTTCAAGATGGGTATTGGCAAGGATTTTCTGACTTTGAAGGTTGTGAAAAATATGATATGTATATATGCATGTTTGCATATATACTACCTTGGTAAATGATAAATATAATGGTGGCTATGTCACACAAGAATAGGTGCACTTTCCAGAGGTCAGGGCCATTGGAGTCAGCTGTTTCTATCACTCATTCTCCATCAATGGTATTGAAACTTATAATACAAAGGGAGCCCTTATATGAAAAAATGGCTCTTCTAAAATAAAAAAATACAAGAAACGACAAGTGTTGGCGAGGATGTGGAGATGAAGAGATCCTCTTGCACTGTTGGTGGGAATGCCAGCCACTGTGGAAAACGCTAAGGCAGTTCCTCAAAACATAAAAATAGAATCTAGTAATTGCACTACCAGGTATTTACTCAAAGAATAATTGCTAACTAATTAAATTACTAACTAAACTAATTCAAAGGGATACATGCACCCCTGTGTTTATTGCAGCATTATTTGCAATAGCTAAATTATGTAAACAGCCCAAGTGTCGATAAATGAATGGATAAAGAAGATGTGATATTATTTATAATGGAATATTATTCAGCCACGAAAAAGATGAAATCTTGCCATGTGCAACAACATGTATGGGGCCAGAGAGGATAATGCTAAGCAAAATAAGTCAGAGAAAGGCAAATACCATATGATTTCACTCATATGTGGAATTTAAGAAACAAAACAAATAAGCAAAGGAAAAAAAGAGAGAGAGAGGGAGAGAGACACAAACTAAGAAACAGATTCTTAATATAGAGAACAAGTTGATGGTTACCAGAGGGAGGGATAGATGAATGAAATAGGCCATGGGGATTAAGGAGTGCACTTGTGATGAGCACTGGGTGATATATAGAATTGCTGAATCACCATGTTGTACACCTGAAACTAATATAACACTATAAGTTAACTAACTGGAATTAAAATAAAAACCCTTGTTTAAAATTTTCTGTTTGTTTCATACACCTATATGCCACCACCAATATGACAGGACAATAAAAATAAAGAGGGCAGAAGTAGAATGGCAAAAAAAAAAAAAAAAAAAAAAACCCTAAGAAATAATCTAATCGATTTATAGAGGAGCTAACCCAATGTTTAGGAGTGTTGAGGAGTTAGTACCCAAGCTTGAGTCACTTGATTCCTAGACCAGTATTTTCTTTCTAACAGTATACTATTATGAAGTAGAATAATAAATAGGCTTGAAATTACAGGAAAAAAATGACCTCCAAAATACATCATCAATTTTAGTCTTTCTCTGTGGAGACTGACCTAATATTTAAATTATTTAAACACACTGACAATGAAGTACAAATATAATTTATCTCTTAAACTACCAACACAGTTATGTTTACTATGTCCCAAATGGGTTATCAAACATCCTTAAATAGTGACATAATGAATAATTCCAAATAAAGGCTAAAATTGTTCTCACATGTGAAGTAATGTGTACAACTGGTCAAAGTACAGCCATTGCAATAAAAATGTTTTTGCTTAATTTCCTAGAAGTTTCAGATGTTTGTTTAGCCTTTATTAACTGGAAAATTCCTTAATGCATTGTGCACTTACTGACATATTTTAGTTGGAAAATGTTTGTTTTCCAAATAAATAATCCAAGACATAAAATTCAGCCAGTGCTTCACAATATTAACTTGACAATAAATGAAGCATTTTATCTATGAAGCATTTTTAAAATGTTTATGTAACTTCGAATGAAATTCTAATTAAATTATGTTCTCCTATAAAGTGAGAAAACTTCCTATATCAGATCTGTGAAAGGTTTTGCCAGACTTCTATTAAGACTAATGCATGCAAATTTCATCTTCAAAAAATATTTTGTAATGTATAAGATATAATTGTGAATATTACCAAAATATGCTTACCGCTTCACTTTTTCAATGTTCTTCTACTTGAAACTAATTTTAAAACAGACAATCTAGGCATTTCCATATATTTTAAATATTAACAAAATAATCATGCAGAAACAGCTCTTTTTTTGAGGACATATCATAGCATTTTACAACATATAGATGTCCAACATATTTTTAAACCAGAAGTCATATTAACATTGAGATTGTACAAACTCTGTCATCTATAACAACTACTAATTAACCCCTGAAATGTTATGCTTATCTTAATGGAAGGGGGAAAAGTACAGTTTTGCTAGTCATCCTGCCTCTTTAATTTATACATACATGTCCAAGATCTTTCTAAGTAACCACAGCTCATCAAAATCCTCGTAGGACAGATAATACTAATCATCATGGTATTGCCCAGCACTGTATGAAATCTTTACAAACCTGGAAAATTGCAGCCAAAGCCCAGTATACCTCCATATATATTTTTTTCCTATCACTTGAGAACAATTCTACTGCTTCCAAGTTATGTTACTTACCAAGAAGCATGTTTCTCAGCAATAGTCAATTTAGCCAGTCTGCAATTTCTCTATGATAAAGGTATGAAGAACTGAGAAGTACGTGAACCTGCCACCCGTTTTGTTACAGATAGTGTGAGCTTTCACAAACTCTTCCTGTACCTCCGCCTGCTGGAGCTCTGGACAGACTCCACTCATTCGCTTACTCACTGTGCACCTCGGTGGAAACTAGCAAACAACAGAGTGACTGTCAGTAGATGCTGCCTCCTCGGCCAACAGAGCCAAAAAAAATGATTGAAAACTAGGTTACTTCACTGGGGTTGGAGATGCAAATTCTGAATTGATTATGCTGTTTCTTTAAAATTCCAGTAATATTTTCTACTGAATTCACAAAGAAACAAAATGTAAACTTATGCAAATAAGCTTATAAAATCATGTTTAAAAAATGTTAACTGTCCTCGTTTTTCTTTAAGAAATTAAAACACATTTCACTACATACTTCAAAGAAATTCTGCTCCAAAATAAACTCTGTGTAATATGCATGTTTTAGGGAAGACTGATTATTAAAATTATATCATTCATCAAGGATCGTGGAATGCAAATATATTTATTATTTGATGATATGAGCTTGAGCCTCCAATGTGATTTCAGCTTCTCAATGGATTACTTGTTTGACTCCAATACAAAGGTAATTATTTCTGAAATCAGTTTCTCCTGAGAGAATAAGCCTTGCAGTTTTAAACCAATAAGGACATTGCAATGAACATTTAACAGAGGAACATCTCGTTTCTTTTCATTTTTCTACTAGATGTGTATTAACAATTGAAAAAGAGAAAAATCTATTATCTCAAACCAGAAGAAGAATTCACAGCACTTCAGACAACACTAAAGCCAGTAAGCTGAATGTGATTTTTGAGACCATGTTTGTTAAAATAGAAAATGAAGTGACACATTCAAATATTACATATTCTAGCAACTGTTTTTCAATTATCCTACAACACATATTACCATTTATATATTATAATGACAGAGGACAGCAGTTAAACTATACCTTCCTCAGATACAAATACTTGGGCAGTGACGTTTTAGAGGGGTTTGTTCAAACGTATTTCCCTACCCCTTAATTTGGGGATTCAACTTTCATAGGATTAGCTATTATTATTTTTAAGGGTGAAAAGTTAAAAACAGGAAAAGGAGAGGGAGAGAGGGTCTCACAAAAGTATAAATGAGAAAATTCTGAATTATACTGGGACTGCAGATTTTTCTGAATCTATGTGATACGCAGAAGGTGGGAAACGACTATGAAGACAGGACAGTTTGGAGCAAAGAGAACAAAGGGAAGTGATAGCTAAGGATAATAATTATAAAATATGCCAAGGATTTTTTGGCCATTATAAGATGTAGGCTTTTTGTATACCAAATATATCTACTTGTTTTTTAAAGATTTTATTTATTTGCCAGACAGAGAGACAGAGAACAAGAGGGGAGGGAGAGGCAAGCAGAGGGAGAGGGAGAAGCAGGCTTCCTGCAGAGCAGGGAGCCAGAAATGGGACTAGATCCCAGGATCCTGGAATCATGACCTGAGCTGAGGGTAGATAATTAACCAACTGAGCCACCCAGTGCCTCTCAGATATTTCTATTTGAATGTAGTCATCTGAAGGACTGCACATATAAATTCTTACAGTGAGTAAATCAAGTTTTAATAAGAGATGTATGTGTATTTATTTATATCAATAAATATTTCTTTATAAATGTGGAGGAAAGCCTCCTTCCCTTTGACTTTCCATTCATTCTAACCTGGTTCACATACTTGGGCATGCATCAGAGGTCCCTGGAAGGCTTGTTAGAACAGACTGCTAGGCCCAATTCCCAGAGTTTCTGATTCAGACTCTCTAGGGTGGAACCTGAGAATTTACAACAAATTCCCAGGTGATGCTGATGTTGATGCTGTTAGTCCCAGGACTGCATTTTGAGAACTGCTGCTCTAGCTCATTATGTTACCCTAGCATCCAGCACAAGGACAGTTTCCATTGTAAACTGTTGTATTACCATATTATGTGGATTCTGAGCTCTCTCCCCCAGTCCACCACATTTTCCCAGCTCTGAATGGAGATGTGTCTTTAATTAATCACATCTTATGATAAGCATACACAAGGCAGCCCTCACAAGCGTAGTGGTCAATGTCACAGTGTACATGGGCTTGGTCGCAGCTGTTAAGAAGGTCTCTTCAGCTGAGTGATAGAATTTTTGAGTGATACCATGTGTGGGGTTTAACTGCCATTTCACTATTTTTTAAACCTATACTTTTTTTAAGAGCCACAGTATGATTTGGCTTTAAACATACAACGTGGTGCATACAAAGATGGCACATAAACAGGTGTGAAGTATGTCTTTGTTACTTATTAGTGAAGCAGATGTTCATTATTGGAGAAATGACAGCAATTTCAGATTTCCTTGGAAAGTAACATTCTATTGCACTAGAGGTTATAAGAAAGGTAACCTTAAGTGGAAAAAGTTGTAGTACATGGGAAAGTTTTGCTTATCACAGGCCTGGTAATGTGACTTAAGGTAAAAGAAATTGCCAGATACCTCTGAACAAAAATTTCCAAGTGACGAGTTGCTGATACGAATAATTCACAAAAAGTCCAGAGCAACTCTCCTTAAGGTTCTGTGTCATAGTTTATTGACTTTATTTCTTTCTTAGTGATACATGAAGTAATGATGTGACTTACATTAAAAAAACAAACACAAAATTCTTAGATTAGGTAAAATATGATGTTATTGAAAAATAAAACAATCATCTCTAGTAGTAACTATTTAAAAATTGATGAGCAATGTGTTGATTTAGAGCAGGTTTCTTTGTTGTTGTTCAAAGTGTGGCATGAAAATTACCTAAAGAATCACCCCACTAAAAATGCAGGTGTCTCGGACTACCTGAGATCTATTGAGTCAGTATCTTTGGTTGGAGAACGACTGACAATTTCACCTTCAAGTAAATAACAATTTAATAAGAATGGCGAGACTGGAGGAATCCTCAATGTTAGTGGTGATGATATATTTCTTAAAAAATCTGCCTTTGATTCCAAATCAATTACAATAAACCCTTGATAGTGCCCATATGGTTAAAACTATACAAGAACAACTGCTTATCCCCATGGGAAGTTTTATAAACCCAAACACCCAACTGCATAAATATTCCAATAGACCTGTAAAGGCCGGAGAAGCCGCCAGAGGCAATGGTGGAGGCTCTCATCTGACTGGTCTCAAAGCAATCATGCTTAATAGGAAGGCATGATCCTAGGAAGAACAAGTACACAGGAGGAGCACCACATCGCCAACTCAGAGACTCCAACACCAGCCCAGTACCAAATGGAGTCTCCATGTAGCCCTCTGGGGTTGTGAAGAACTTAGAAGAGATCACTCTAGAAAACTAGTTGTGATTGACTGGGAAGTCACCCAATATCTCTGAGCCTGTTTACTTTGTAATAGAATAAAGGTATTCATAGAATAGCTTTCTATGGCCCAATCCAGCTCCAAAAGTTTTTATAAAAGGGTGTGGGCTCTTCCAAAGTTTTATTAGGAAAACCTCATGAAAGCAAATGACAAACTAATCAAAGACAAAGGGCGTCTGTGATGGTTTGAATTATGTCCCCCGCAACTTCGTATGTTGAGGATATGAACCCCCAGTATCTCAGAGTCTGACCTTATTTGGAGGTAGGGTATTTATAGAGTGGATTGAGCTACCTTGGGCCCATCAGACTGGGCCCTAATCTGCTATGACTGGTGTCTTTATAAATCCAAGAAATCTGGATACAGATAGGTACAGAGGGAAGATGATGTGGAGGGACACAGGGAGAAGACAGTCATCTACAAAGCAAGAGAGGCTGGGAACAGATCCTTCCCTCACAGCCTGCAGAAGGAACACCAACAGAAGCCAACACCGAGAATTCAGAATTCTAGCTTCCTTAAGTGTGAGACAATAAAATTTTCTTATTTGAGCTGCTCAGTCTGTGCTGCTTTGTTACAGTGGACCTAACAAACAAATATAGCATCTTCACCAGGTGTTTGGTATTAAGTATCTGCTAACTTCATAGAAAGACTGGAGAGCAGAGAACCACTCTCTTCTCTAAGAATTCTGAAAAGCAGTATGAGAAGCCATGTTTGGAAAGTTAAACTCAGATTTTTATACTTGTACTGCCATTAATTTTTCCTTAATCAGGTCAGTCATGCATTTGTCTAGTCAAGTAGATTTCCCTCCCCAAAACACTAGCTGTTGATTTATTTCAGACTTGCTTTTGTCTTTATTAAGGTCTGCTTCCTAACTTGATTAATTTTGAGTAATTTTCCTAGGTTCTAAGATACATACATGGCTCATTTATTTTCAATTTTTATTTTTTAACACTAAAAACCATTTAAGAACTAAGAACAGTTTTGATATTTTCCCTTCCATTAACTTTTAATCTGTCATTTTAGTTTTGATTTTCCTTTTCTCCCTTTACTTAATGGTTAATAAAACTATGAGTAGAAATAACATTATTTTTGTCTTTAGTATTAATTTAGTTTGGTCTTGGGTCAATCACTCGCCTTCCATGAACTTCTATGATGTTGTCTGTGTGAGGATCACACCAACTAAATGATGATATGTGAAACTATAAACTGGTACGTAAATTTAAGCCATTGTTTTAATTATTTTTGATGAATTAACTATACATAAAACGGGGTAACCCTGGGGACATCAGAATGGCTTAATTTTGGAGCTTTAAACTTTCATTTGTTTGGTGTATTATTGTCTCTCAAATTTTCTATAGGTTTATAATTTTATAGCAAAATGGCAATCATTCACCTACTAGTATAGTTTTAGTTGATGACTTTCATCCAAGGAAAGAAATTATTTAAAAAAATCTATCTATTGAAATACTCTGCATTATCACTTAAAAACAGGAGAAAAGGGGCGCTGGGTGGCTCACTGGGTTAAGCCTCTGCCTTCAGCTCAGATCATGATCTCAGGGTCCTGGGATCAAGCCCAGCATTGCATCAGGCTCTCTGCTCAGCAGTGAGCCTGCCTCCCCCTCCTCCTCTGCCTGACTCGGCCTACTTGTGATCTCTCTCATACTGTCAAATAAATAAATAAAACCTTAAAAAAAAATCAGGAGAAAAAGGAGCTAGCATTTACTGAGAGTCAGTTATGCATCAGGCACTCTTTTAGGTCATTTACATTAAGTTCTCATATAGCTATTAAACAGAGGTAGACACTGAGATTAAGAGTATAAACCAGTTGCTCAAGGTCACAAATTTTCCAATCCATTGTTCCTTCCAAGCTCCCTTCTTATAAAAACCAGTGAACTGACAGCTGGGTTGAAGTCAAGTTTTTTCCTAGTGATTTCAGGGAATGTAAAATGTTTCATATTTTGGGGGGAATTGAAAAATCTAAATCATTTTTTTTTAAGTAGGCTTCATGCTCAATGTGGAGCCCACTGCAGGCTTTGAACCTATGACCTGGACATCAAGACCTGAGCCGAGATCAAGAGTTGGACACCCAACTGCCTGAGCCCCCAGGTACCACTGAAAAGTATAAATCATTTTAAAGTAAATGTGTTTCAAAAAACAAAACAAAACAAGTGGTCCTTCTGTTTTTCTTTGATTTTTTTTTTTAATTCAGGGCAAATATTAGTTTTTCCTTTTTTGTTTTCCTCCAGGCGAAAACGAAAATATTGGTGAATAATCATTTTGTTTTGAGTTATACTATTATTTTTCTCTCATGCTTAATATTAAGTTTTAGCACATCATGTGTATTAATTCAAGAATTCTTGTAGTTTCTCAAATACATGTAAAATTTTTTAGTACATTCATTTTTAATACTTAGTGCTGAGTTTTTACTTAAGTCCACTTGAAGGCATTGATTACTATTATTTCTGGTGAGATTATGTTGAGGGAAAAAATGTAGCCTAATCAGCTTTTCAATTATCTGCAAGTACAGCTCTCTGTAGATGAAAGATCATTACTATTAACTAGGCTGCCATGTATTTGAATAAAGTAAACATTTAGGGAATTCTGAATTTGAGAATCCAAAATGGACCCAGGAAAGACAAATAGTAAGAATTTAAGAATTTAAATTGAAGAATCTAAGCTGCATAAGCAAAGATGTTCATTACATTATGTATAATTACAAACACATAGAAACATCCTAAACATCCTCTGCCCAACAGCAGAGGAATGGGTGTGTCAATATTATGAAATATTATAAAATATATTAATTGACATAGGAAAATGTTCACTATGTAACAAGTGGGGGGAAATATGTAATTCTGGTTACACAGTAAAGGTCATATGTGTAAGAAAGACATGTTCCTTACCTATGAATGTTTAAATATGTGCATATCTACAGAACTATGTTTAGAAGAAAATACTCCAAAATATGTTAACATTTTTTGCAGGTTTAGAGGAAATTTTACTTTATTTTTCTTCTGTATCCTTATAATTTTTTGTACTAAACTGAAAAAAAAAATCCATCTTAAAAACGGCAGTGGGGGCACCTGGGTGGCTCAGTTGGTTAAGGGTTAAGCATCTACCTTCGGTTTAGCTCATGATCCCAGGGTCAGGGGATGGAGTTCCACATAGCACCAGTTCCCTGCTCAGCAGGGAATTGGTTCTCTCTCTCTCCCTCTGCTGCTTTTCTCTCTCTGTCAAATAATTTTTTTTTTTTAAATGGCAGTGGAAGGGATTTGGCTCTTTAAAAGAAAATATATATAATTTATAAAAATCTGGAGGCAGGATTAGCGAAATTAGATAATCTCACTTAAAAATTTACAGTAGGTAAATCTTGAGAACAAGCTAAATTCTCAACTGTCCTTTGGGTCCCAATGATCCTCTGCTACAACTGGCAAGGTTAGAGACCAGGGCAAGCGTGCAGACTGCACACACACAGGGGGCTCGCATTGATCACTGTCACAGTGCAAGTGTACAGTAAGTGGTGTGAAATAAACACGCTAAGAGGGAATGAGGATAATGGTAATACAATATTTATAGGGAAATTCAGCCATCAATTCCCACAGCCCCTCAGTGAGTTCATCTCTTCACCTCTAATACCTGCATGCATACTGATGAGCCTGAAGAACCTGCAGGGAGGGGACGGGGGCGGGGGGGGGGGTGGGAATCCAGGTCACAGATAGGCTTATATGCATGATTTCTTTCAAGGTGCTAAATCTTTTTAACCACTATGGTAGCACTGTCATTTTTACCCAAGTGTTTAAATTATATAAAAAAAATAATTTAAAGGCTGAAAAGATATGACTCCCAGAAACCTTTTATCACATGGCCCAAATCAAACTATTTCTTATCATTGTCATCAGAAAAATTCCATGACGACCTCATAACACATAACTAACATGGTTCAGACACATCAGATCCTAGTACAACTGGACACATCACAAGAATTGTTATGTTATCAATGAGGCTACCAGACAGAGCACCTGCTCCCTTCCTGCACTGGAGAGCAGATCTTGCAATAATGCCATGCAGGTTTTCTTAAGATAGATGCTCAGATGTGTTAAGATTTTCAATAGGGTTAAATTGGAAATGCTATCATTTTTGTTCATTTTTAAAAAAAAAAAACAACCTACCTACCTAAATGGCACTCAGTCTATATTCTCATTTTAATGTAAAGCCAGCTTGTCCTCTGAGGCTTAGTTTGCTTAGGGTAGCACAATGCTTTGCAACTGTTAATCCCCTGAGAGTGATCGCCAGCTGGGAGAAATGTGCTGTTTTTAGTTTGCTTATGGCATATATTTGGAGGGAGATGGACGAGACCATAAAAATTCGAACAAGTTGGATAATTCTGAAGTGAAATGATATTCTGCAAACAAAATGTTTAGGTACATCTAACTCTGAGAGATAAAACCCAAAGGGATTTTAAGGTTTGCTCTTCATTAGCACAGAATCGCAAAAACAAAAACAAAGCAAAAAACAATGTTTTTCAAATCTTATCATTAAGTTCCTTGCTCACATACTTCGCTCACCAAAAGAGCTAATATATACAATTTATGAGGGCACTCCAATATCTGATAAAAATGCTTATTTGTTTTTGTTTTTGTGTTTTTCTGCCTAGGTTCATCTATACTGGTTTCCTTGGAGGTGATCACATTTATCCATATTAATTAGAATACCCCCCAATCTATATGTTATGTGTACTTTAATGAGCAACTTACATAAGATCTGTATTGTTTTCTGTTACATCAGTTGAACATATTTAGGATATAATTGCATAATATAATTGGAAAGATCTCTCTCTTTCTTTCTTTCTTTTTTTTTTAATCTCTATGTCCCCCAAGAGGGGAAAAATTTGAGTTTCAGAGATAATGATTTGCTGTTTCTTTCCCAATTCAATCTTAGGTACCTCCATTAACATTAAACAGTCATCATGTTATGATTTCAGTGAAAGATTTAGAGAAATATCTATATAATAACCAATGATGTTGTAACAGTCTAGAAGTGCAAGAATTAATCAGGAAGAATTCTAAGACCTGGTCTTAGCATAGCACTAGTATTCTGCAGTAACTATGTGCTGAACATGCACTACAACTTTTAGCCTTAGGCAACTCCATTTTGTAATTAAGGCAGAATACAAAGCGTGTTTCCAGGGGACATTTTGGGGCCCTAGTTACTATACTATATCATTAATATTTAATGACATAGTGGCATTTAGTAAGTTAATTTTTACAACCTTCTAAATATAAATTCTAGAAGGGTTACTAAAGACCACAGTACTAGGGCACCTGGGTGGCTCAGTGGGTTAAGCCTCTACCTTCGGCTTAGGTAATCATCTCAGGGTCCTGGGATCGAGCCGGCATCAGGCTCTCTGCTCAGCAGGGAGCCTGCTTCTCCCTCCCTCTCTCTCTCTCTCTCTCTCTCTCTGCCTGCTGTTCTGCCTACTTGTGATCTTTCTGTCAAATAAATAAATAAATAAAATCTTAAAAAAAAAAACCACAGTACTGAATTAATCTTTTCCAATTTTCAACTTTCAAATAGTTTCTGGTGATGCTCATAATATCTGCTTATTTCATCTCTTTCCTATTCTCTGTCAGAGGTGTTGGAAAACAGGCACTCAGAGAAACTACTGTAATTAGCAGTCTTCTGGTTTGCCATGGTTCTCTCACATTCTCCTTTATCAAAGTGCTTCCTGGCCATTTCTCCCAATAAATATTGTGCCTAAAGTACATGAGGACTTTTCCCTTTATTCTTCGTCTAATTAGACATTGATCCTCCTCAAACTGAATGGATGAGAAAGAATTTTCCCCTTTGTTTTGCTTTTAAAGATTTGAAGTATTTTTTGCTACTTGTTTATCTTTGTCACACAGTTCCTGTCCCCAACAGATTTTGCTTCTTCTGTATTTGTTGTGTTCCTACTGGGAACAGCGTCTACAAAAATGATTGCTGCCGCCTCATATACAAGAAAAAAGGTTTATTATTTATAATGTAAAGAAAATATCAGTCTCAGTCAATGCAAATGCTTTAATTCAAAAGATCTATTACAATGACAATGCAGATGTCGTTCAGCTATGGCTCTAAACCATCCGAAGCACTTTACTTTGGGCTTTTCTAAATTAAAGGAAAATAAAAAAATTGGGGACACTTGAGAAGAGAAATATCAGTATGATTAAAGGCTAGAAAATAGGAAAGACAAAAAGTATAATAAAAGGGACATTAAGATGTGGCCTTCAAGTACATAATTGGCTCTATGTTAGCATAGAGACAACAGGTAGTACTACTACGAGAGTGTCCTTAGTAGTAGTAATACTAATACAACAAATGCTTCAGTGCCAGATCCTTCCCGAGAGAGAGAGGGAAGCAGGCTCCATGCTGAAGTGGACAGCCAGATGTGGGTCTCTATCCCAGGACTCTGGGATCATAACCTGAGCTGAAAGCAGAGGCTTTATCCCACTGAGCCACCCAGGTGCCCGTGTTTTTTAAAGATTTTTTAAAATTTATTTGCCAGAGAGAGAGAGAACACAGCATGGGAGAAGCAAGAGCAGAAGGAGAAGCAGGCTCAACGCTGAGCAATGAAGCCCAATATGAGACATGATCCCAGGACCCTGGGATCATGACTTGAGCAGAAGGCAAGACACTCAACTGACTGAGCCACCCAGGAGTCCCGTCCCTTAACTAAGGTAGTACTATTATTCTAATATTACACATCAAGAAACTGAAGCATGGAGGTAGTATGCAGCTTATCTCAGGTTACACAGCTAGGCAGTTGAAGAGTAGGGATTTGAAAACAGTTCTGGTCCTGCAACTGGAGCCCTTAACCGTAGACTATTCACCCTCCATGTAAATAACCTGACTAGTAGTTTTCAAATCAGTTGAGTGTTAGGACCATCCCAAGAATATGGTGGTATCCCAAGGATACCACCATGTGGATTCCGCCTCCAGGGATTGTCATATAATGGATTTGGATGGGACCCATCAACAAAATACCTAAAAAAGTGCTAAGGTGATTTTCAAATCAGAGAGGCAAAAGCACCAAGTCTAGGGTACCTAGCTGTTCTGTAGTTGAGACAGGAGCAGAATCCAGGTATTTTAACTTGTTCCTGTACGTTAGAGTAGCACCTACTTTAAGACACAGTTTTACTCTGGAATGGATGAACTTGAATTTCTTAAATCAAAAAGTGTTGGTTCACTGGGGATCATGAAAGACAGGATTTCTTTTGGTGGTTATTCAAACTAAGATGGATTATCAATTTTCTGAGATAATTAAGTGTATTAACGAGAAACTGATGAACGTTTCCAAATTCCCTCTCTTAAATATTGTAGCACTTATGTAATTCAGACACCAGAGGTCTCTGCTATACATTCTGAACTCTCTGTATAATAAAGAGCCCTCCTGAGAATCAACTTAAGGCAAAATCTTTTCTAGAAGGAATGAAGGGGGTGGTGTGGTAAATGTTGAACAGCCAACTCCCTGGGGAAAAGCCCTGATTTGTAGTGTTTACCAAATCATAGTACAAGTATGATTCTAATTTCAAGATACCAAAGCGATGGGCATTATTGAATGTAGAGCTCAGTAGCACACCACCAAACAATATTTCCATATAAATATATATATATCTTGAAATTAGAATCGACATAAAAAAACCTCAAGAGCATAGATAATAGTAAAATGCAGTTAAATAATTAGGAAGCGATGGGTTTTAAATATTTATCACCTTTGTTTTAAATATAACTTATTTAACACACATTTATAGAATTTAATTTTTAACAATACAATATTTAATGACTGGCCTGCAAAATTCCTGAAAACTTAATGATCAGCTTTTGCAAATCTGTCCAACATACCACAAAAAAGACATCCACTCAATCATATATGTTTCTTGGAGAAGAACAATACTTATTCAAATAAAGTAAATAATAATAAGCCAAATTATATTGTACATAGAGTAAGAGGGGAGAAAATAATCTTTCTTCATTTGTTGAGTTTCTAAGGAATAGAACTTTTGATTAAATCCTTCAAGATAAATCAGGCTTCACTGTGAGCTACAGAACATGTAGCTAAAGAGGGTTGGTTCTGGGGTCAGAACCCCTGGAACTGAGTCCTACCTTGCCCAGTTATAACCCTATAGTTTCCGGAAAGTTGCTTAAAAAAATTGACCATCTGTAAAATGGGATGATAAGAGTCCTCACCACAAAGAGTTGTTGACAGAATTAAGTGCTAGTATATGTAAAGCATGTACAAGATGTTGGACATACTGCAAATGTTCGTTGAATGTTAACTATCGCTATCAAATTTTTTTTAAAGTGCCTTCAAATACGTTAACGATGTATACTTATGTATACTTGAGATATTTACTTAAAGTTACTTAAGGTTCCCTGAACACACCAACAGATTTCAAGTATCCTTTCCTTTTCACACACTCTTCCTCACTCGCACCTGATACGATAAACTTTTGCCATGACTTTTTAAGTTCAGCTTCTTAAATTCAGATTATACTATTTCTCTTAACTTTCTCTGACTGGTTTGCACCATGGATGATTCAAGAGTCCTATGTAGGAACATATTTAATGTATTCTTAATATGTGATTAAGAAGTTCCAAAAAAAATGTTCTAAGGTCAAACATTTGAAGGCTGAAGAGAGGAATGTGCATTTTGAAGTAGGGTGAGTGGTTCTGCTTCCTGGAATCATCATTCCTCAAGGACTAATGACTCTTTGTCAGAACTTGCACCCATATGAGCAGCTTCCTCAGGTGATAGCTCAAATCCTCCTGGATTACCCATATTAAAAAACCTATTCAGCACCTGAAAGTCTGGTTCATAAAGTTTGGGACCTCTAGGCATTGCACAAGTGAAGTTTGTATTAAAGTGAAAATTATTAAATTTGGGGCGCCTGGGTGGCCCAGTGGGTTAAGCCGCTGCCTTCGGCTCAGGTCATGATCTCAGGGGCCTGGGATCGAGTCCCACATCGGGCTCTCTGCTCCGCGGGGAGCCTGCTTCCTCCTCTCTCTCTCTCTGCCTGCCTCTCTGCCTACTTGTGATCTCTCTCTGTCAAATAAATAAATAAAATCTAAAAAAAAAATTATTAAATTTAAGGATTATACATAACTCTATAGTATCTATGCTGTCCCCCAATTTTCCTTCTGGTGGTCTTTTTTTTTTTAAGATTTTATTTATTTGACAGAGAGAGTGAGAGAGCACAAACAGGGGGAGCAGTAGAAAGAAGAATAAGTAGGCTCCTTGCCAAGCAGGGCTCTATCCCAGGATCCTGGGACTCATGACCTAAGCCAAAGACAAATGCTTAACCAAATGCTTAAAAAGCATTTAACATGCTTAACATGGCTTGAGACCTTAGCCACCCAGGCGCCCTCCTTCTGGTAGTCTTTTTTTTTTTTTAATTTATTTGAAAGACAGAGATCACAAGTCAGCAGAGACACAGGCAGAGGGAGAAGAAGGGAAGCAGGCTCCCTGCTGAGCAGAGAGCCCAATGCGGGCTTGATCCCAGGACCCTGGGATCATGACCTGAGCCAAAGGCAGAGGCTTTAACCCACTGTGCCACCCAGGTGCCCCTCCTTCTGGTAGTCTTAAAGGCATTGTACTTCAATCTGTTTGTATCTACACAGGTATGTGCTAGGTGATCAATATGTTGGCTGTATTTACTTCCAGCTGCTGTAAGCATTAGAAAACCTCAAAGTTTAGGGAAAAAATAGCTTTGCTGTCTCCTGTCAATTGAATATCATTTGCATAATAAAGGAAGTTATAGAACTATGAATTTCCTTTTCCTTTCAAGAGTAGTTCTGGAATTTTATTTAAATGATGTATTATCTTATATAGATAGATGTAAGAGAAGGAAGAAGGAAGAAAGGAAAGGAGGGAGGGAGAAAAAAGGAAAGGAGAGAAGGAAGGCAAATTGTTTCCTTAAAAGAAGTATCTCTCTCTCTTTCTTTTTTTTTTTTTAAGATTTTATTTATTTATTTGACAGAGAGAGATACAATGAGAGAGGGAACACAAGCAGTGGGGGTTGGAGAGGGAGAAGCAGGCTTCCTGCTGCTGAGCAGGGAGCCTGGTGCAAGGCTCAATCCCAGGATTCTAGGATCATGACCTGAGTCCAAGGCAGATGCTTAAAGACTGAGCCACCCAGGTGCTCCCAAAGAAGTATCTCCTTAAATATAGAATCATTGTTGAATTCTATGTCCATCAATAAAATAAATTGACCAAATATTCTTAAGAAACCCTCCTCTTGCAAAATGGATTAAGATTATTTTGAGAATGCTTTTAGATGCATAGAAGATTTAGAAGGAAACCAAGGAACGTTTTCAAAGGTCAAAAATGGAAAGCCAGTTTTGTAAGATGGTATACTATTGCCATGGTTGCCCCAAGGGCATTTGCTAGCATGGATACTGTGGTGTCTTTGGTTCTAACCACTGAGTTGGAGCAGAAATCAAAGCTGTGCTCCTCTGCAAGGTGTGAAGTTGAAAATGAAACTCAAAGCCAAGTCCTTTGAAGAGCAACCCTGCAAAAAGTCTGTTCACTAGCAAAGGGGACTGCAAGGAAAATTGTCTGGTTTTGGTCAGAAACTGAAAAGAGAGGGTAGCTTTCTGAGAGTTTATAACCATAGTCCTATCCTTACATGGCTTGGGACCTAGATATTCTTTACATATCTGGTCCAGGAAACCCCAAAAGAAGAAACATAACAAATATGGACCAGGGTTGGTTCCAACCCAGAGCAACTAGAAGAAGCTAAACAAATTTTTTTCTGGAAGGGCACACCTTCAATCCAAGTCTTGCAGAATTTCCTCAGAGAAAGCCCAGTAAAACATGAGCTAACAATCAGAAATTATAAAATACACAAAGAAGCCACCATAAACAAGAGAAGCAAACAGCAGACTTTAAACCTTTTTGAGGATCTCTTAGAATTATTAAATATAAATTATAAAATCTACCTGAAATATTAGGAAAATTGTGGATTGTGTATCATAAAATGGTCATTAAATGATTCAATTAAGTGGCATTTATGGTCTATATGTAGGTCAAATATAGAGGGAATTTGGGAAAATGTGTTTGGAATAACAGAAATTTTAAAAAGAAAAAACATAACCCCTGAATAGAATTGAAAAGGCAATTTTTCCTTCAAGCTCCCCTGCTGCCTTTATCCTTTCACCATCTTTCTCTTGCCTTCCCTCTTCTCTATCCCCTTCATAGGGATTGGAAAGTTTACTCTGACTAACCTTAGATCAAGGCCAATCCTAACCATATTAACAACACTGCTAATAACAGGAATCTTTATAATCCAGAGGTAATACTCATGTTCTAGTTTTACTTGAAGATATTGTTTCATAATATTAATTTTAAAACACTCTTAGAGTATATTACTTAAACTTGGTAAAGAACCATACTACTTCATTTGAATACAGTAGTAAATAAAATTTACAAACTTGCTTTTTATACAACCATATAGACTTCTATCTGAAAAGTGAAATGTTTATTGTGCTACCAAAAAATTAAGCAAAAGGTCTTGGTCTTAGAAAAAACACAGTGTTCCAATAAATGCTATATCAAGGTCTGTTCTATATTTTTAATGTTTTTACAGAATTAGGTCCAGAATTACCAACAGCTTTTTTAAGGCTAGCGACTACTGGTAATGTCAATGTTACATATTAGGTTGCTAATATTGCATTTTTAAAATAATTTATCTATTCGACAACACTTAAATGGACATTTATACCATGATATGCTCTGTGAATAATTACTAGCAAAAATAGTCAGTTCCTGCTCTCGTGGAGTCTATAACTAAGTGAGACACATAGGTTATTACTGGAGTAATCCTCAAATAAGTGTAGAATCGCAACTGGGCAATCATGATATATTCTTCTTAACTACAGTCAACAAATACATTGATCTTAAAACCCTTTGTGTAAAGGATTTTATTTATTTATTTTAGAGAGAGAGAGAGTGTGTGGATAAGAGTGGGGGAAGAATGTAAGGGGAGGGAGAGGGACAAGCGGACTCCACGCTGAGCTGGAACGGAACACAGGGCTCCATTCCACACCCAGGAGATGACCTGAGCTGAAATCCAGTCTGATGCTCAACTGGCTGAGCCGTCCAGCTGCTCCTAAAAACCCTTTTAAGGAATATTAACTTTGTCGAAAGTTAAAGGGAAATGAGTTACTTTGGTCTTATTATGGATCTATCCTTATAAATATAACCCAAATTTCCTATTGAAAATATTTACCTCATACTGATACCTATTTAATCCTTTTAAAGTCAGTATTGATTTTGCCCATTTTTGGAAATTTTAGGAACTGTTCATTATAATCCCAAATGACAAATAGGCGAACTTATTAATTTTACCAAATTTTGTTTCTTACAAATTTTGAAGCAATACAGATTGTTTGGGATACTTCCAGAGATTTTGAAGATTTCCATTTTTAATGTGTTATTATTATAACTGCATTTTAAGAAATGTTAAATTTGATTCTGACTCCAGCTGCCTACTTGAGGAAAGATGGAGATACAGCACATTGGGTGGGCTGGTCTGCTAGTCCCAGAGAGGCGAACCTGAACTGAGAGACAGGGTTTATGGGGATGGGGAGGGAGTCTGAAGACCCCAGAATATGCAAATACTGATTCTTTATAGCCCTCTAAACTCAATTCATGTGAAACTAAACTATAAATAACAAAATAAAATGGTTTGTTAAAATCTATTATCTTGGTGACTACGGTTAGTAATTTGGCCCTTTGGTAAACTGGCTTTTAGAATTAACTGGCCTAGAATTAACTATTATAACAGGTCAATCTGACTTGGTCCTTAGTCATCAGATAAGAATAACCTGCCAGCATGAGGCTCAACCAGAGCCAGAACCGAAGAGTGCGTGCAAGCTGGCCAGGTGGACGGAGAGTAGAGCAAGGTAAGGGCAGAGGGAAGAAGGGCACGCAGAAAACCCTCAACTGGCAAGAAAAATTGGGTTGAGAGGAAAGCAAAGGGGTACTCCCAGATGAACGTTGGGAGGCTATTTTTAAGAGTTCTGTCTTTGTCCTAGGTCACTGGGAGTAATGTGATGAGATCTGGGTTTGGGAAAACGCTCTGGCTACAATGTGGAGTATGAACTAGAAAACAGCTGGGGCACGTGCAGCGCAACCCAGCAGAAGACTCTTACAGTGGTTTGCTGAGAGATGACAGTAGTCTGGACTGGAGCCTGAACAAAGGAGATTGTAAGCAGTGGGCAGATCAGAGTAGTTGTCCTCAACTAGAGGTGATTTGGCTCCACAGGCAACATTCAAATATCTGTCGACATTTCTGGTTGTAATGACTGGGCTAGAGGGACAAGCTGTTAGCCTCTAATGCACAGAGTCTGGGGTGCTGCCAAACATCCTATAGTGTACAGGATAGCTGCTCCCCGCCCATAACAAAGAACTGTCTGACCCAGAACACTCGAGTCCCCAGGCTGAGAAACCATGGACTAGAGACTAGAGAACCATGGACTACAAAACCTGTAACACAGACTTCCTGTCAGAAATGATATTATGCATAACGCCAGATTTACCAAAATAAAACGCAGTGACCAAAAGAAAAACAACACAATGTCAGTAACTGCTTTAGGAACAACATTTAAACAAACAGGTGCAATTCCAAGCAATTATTAAATACATACATATAGTTACTAAATGCTGAGAAGGGATGAGAGCCGTAAACTGCACTCCCAGCTTGACAGAAATACACAGTGACTAAATCTAGCATTGTCTGCAAAAGAGGCACGCACTTCACTCTGGTAACAGTCAGCAGGATCTAAATTTAGTTTATACTCTTAGTGCATTAAAATAGCATCAAGAAGCTCAGGAAGTCTAAAACCATCACACTCCAAGTTTCTGTCTATACTGTTAATAGCTACTTGCCAAGATCCCTGTTGCCCATGTGATGATTATAGCCTATTAAAAGCATGTCCTCTGCAAAGTACTCTCAAGAAAAAACAGGAAATGGAGTTAAGGGAATGATTCTAGATAAAATAATTGGCAACACAAATATCACAATGTAGACAGTCATAAGGAATATATCTTAACTCCTGAAGTTTTGTGAGGGCTTTATGAGGCTTTTTTACTGTTTACTATAAAAGTTAAAATGCTTTCAATCAGAGTTCCAGTGTCACAATGGTAAATTAGAAAAGCAAATGAACATTTTCATTTGAACAGAAAATCTACTAATTGTCCACATGTGACTTGGATAAAAGTTGAACGGGGAAAGAGCTGAGCCAGGCCTCTTACTGCAAATGGGGAGTGATTCAGAGTGGGCTTGGTACCTTACTTTATCAGTTAAACCTCTCTTCTAGTAAAACAAAACCCAGATGGACTGACCCAACGAGATTCATTTTTTCACTTCAGTTCACAGGACCTTCTAAATGCAATATGAGATTTTTAAAAATTGCTTTATTTTTTTGAAATTTTAGTTCAAGATGTATTCCTTCCAGTAAAGTACACTCAGTTGTTGCATTCCGCAATCATCTAAGCAGATATGTACCACTAGAACGAACCTAGAAAGAGTTCAGAATTAATATCCTACAGTAAGGATAGTTTGGGGTGTTTGTTTGTTTGTCAAGAAGCCATGAACAAAAAAGGAAACCAAAATCAGCAGCTTCATAGTTAAATTCAGATTAAGTCATGTTAGTCTTTTTTTTAAAATAGATACACACACACACACACACACACGCTCCTTCACTCATTGGCAGATTCTTTTCCAGTGTTAGATCCATGAGATACAAAAAATATCTGTTTCAGTCGCTCTGTGTCTTCACACCTGTGCTGCACTTCTCCTCTTGCCTATATTCCTGTGCCTACGACTAGAAATAGATTCTTAGCTAGATACATAGATACCCAAAACAAAGCCTACATGTCTCAGTTTCTCTCAGTAAAAATATTTTATTTATTTAAGAGAAAGAGAGCATGAACAAGGGGTGGGAGGGGCTGAGGGAGAGGTGGAAGCAGACTGCCCCCTGAGCAAGGAGCCTGACCTAGGGCTGATTCCAGGACCCCAGCATCATGACCCTAGCCAAAGGCAGCTGCCCACGTTATGGGTGTTTTGTTTTGTTTTGTTTTTAGGAACTCTTCCCACTTCCCACTTCCACAGAAATTTTTCTTTACATTGGACTAGGACTTGTCTACACATTTCCACCTAATTTTGAGCTTTGACAATATTGTGGGTAAATATTTATTAATATCTTACCATATACCCTCCCCAACTAGATGATAAATTCCTTAAGGTTAGGTAATGTACTTTCCACTTCCTTGTATTCCCAGTACTTTGCTAGAGTTAATAGATGCTCACATATCTGCTAGTAGTTTAATATACAGAAAGGGGAAGTAACGGAAAGAAAGAAGGGATAGAGTGAAGAAGGGAGGGACAGAAAAGGAGAAAGGAAGACAGAGGGACAAAGAGAGAGAAGGATAGTGAAATAAATGACTAAAAGCAACACAGCAAAATGTTTTGTCTTCAAATATGTCCAATAAAAACTTCTTTATATTTATACCCGTGGACATTAATGGGCCATTATAGGACCAATTTAAGCACCTATTGTTTAAACATTCCTGAATAGGCACTTCTGAATGCATAACTGAGTGGAAATCTTTGCGTGTGGGAGATGACTCAACCTGAAACAAGAACTCTCCCTAAGAGTCTAGAGAATAAGAATCTCCTTAAGCCATTCTGTTGTTCTTCTGTTTGCTAAAAAAAATAGCAGTAGCAACAGCAGCAACTGTTAATAAGAAGTAAAACTGAAGAAGGCTTAAAGTTTGCTAGACGCTCAGAATGCTTATCTGAAACTTTGTCCTGAGTTTGAAGAAAAGCAAGAAACCAATCCAAGGATGTTTATGACCCAGGGTCAAGTTAGGACAGTTTCTCACTGTTGCTGACAGAGAATAAGGAACTCAGTCTTCTTACTGAGTTTGCCAGATTAGAAGTATCTTCTTGTATTTGTGGAAATAAAATTTGTTCCTACATTTCCTTATGTATCCAGGTTCCTAAACATGGCTTATCAATTGATTTTGAACTTGTAAGTCTTAATAGTTTTAACAGTGTATGTTTCTTATTACTGCTTTGGCTACCCTGTAAATCTAAACCCGATTACTGATTTCTCTTTATTTTGCCTTAATTTTGTTTAAAGTGAATTTTGACTACAAATAATCTGGCTGATAAGCAATGACTTTACTTCTGTTCTCATTTGTTTTCTTTTTTTAAAATAAGCTTTTTACTTTGGGATTATTTTAGATTTATTCCATTTACTTTTGATAAAGAAGCTGTGCTTATTCTAGGAATGCAAAGATGGTTAAGGATTCTAAAATAAATCTAATTCTTACTACTATAACAGAAGGAGGAAAAGCATGCAACCATCTCAATACGTGTAGAAAAAGTATCTAAAAAAATAAAACATCCATTATTGACAAAAAAATCTTAGTAAGCTGTTAATAAAATGAAATTTCCTTAACTTGAAAGAAGTTATCTTTAATCAAAATAATATGGTACCTGTATAAAAACAGACAAATAGACCAATGAAACAAAACAGAGAGCCCAGAAATAAATCCACACATAGAAGGTCAAGTAATCTATGACAAAAGTGTCAAGAGTACACAACAGGAAAGGGATAATCTCTTCAATAAACAGTACTAAGAAAACTGGATGTTCACATGCAAAAGAATGAAATTGGATGCCATCTTACACCATATACAAAAATCAATTCAAAATGGATAAAAGACTTAAATGTAAGACCTGGAACTGCAAAACTCCTAGAAGAAAACACAGAGAAAGAGCTCCTTCACTTTGGCCTTGGCAGTGATTTCCTGAGTGACACCAAAAGCAAAAATAAACAAGTGGTACTATATCAAACTAAAAATCTCCTACACAGCAAAGGAAATGAACAACAAAGTAAAAACACAACCTATGGATTGGGAGAAAATATTTGCAAACCATGTATATGATAAGGGGTAACTATCCAAAATATATAAGGAATTCATAGAACTCAATGGCAAAAAACAAAAATAAAAAACAAACAAACAAACCTGATTTAAAAATGAGTAAGGCTATTTTTTCAAATAATTAGGATTATTGAATTATAAATACAAGCTATTGATTCAGAAATATTACATTAGAATTTCAGTATTTGTGCATAAGAAAAATACTGGCAGACTGGAGGTGAGAAGTGAAAAAAAGAAAGACAGTATATTTTTTGTGAATAGCTAGATGCATTTAAATATTTAATAGAGTCTATTTTAGAAGTTTCTCTATTGTGTTTCTTAGCTCAATATAATTGCTAGTTGCATAATTTGCTAAAGGTAATTTTGAGTTTTTTGCACATGGACCAAAATAAATATTTCTAGTACTAAAGAGAAATAAAAATAAAAAATAATTAAAAAAATTAAAATGAGTAAGGGAGCTGAGTAGACATGTTTCCAAAGCAAACATAAAAATGGCCAATAGGTAGATGAAAAGGAATTCAACATCACTAATAATTAGGCAACTGCCTATCAAAACCACAGTGAGGTATCGCCTCATACCTGTTGGGATGGCTATTATCAAAAAGACAAAACATAACAGCTGTTGGGAAGGGTGTAAGAAAGCTTTGTATACTGTTGGTGGGAATGTAAATTGGTACAACTATTACTATTATGGAAAACAATATGGAGGTTCCTCAGAAAATTAAAAATAAAACTTTGATTCAGCAATCTCACTGATGGGGATATATCCAAAGGAAATGAAATTAAAATCTCAAAGAGATAATTGTACTCTCATGTTCATTGCCACATTATTCACAATAACCAAGCTATGGAAACAACCTTAAGTGTCTGCCAATGGTTGAATGGATAAAGAAAATGTGATATATGGAATATGATTCATCTATACAAGGGAGGAAATACTACCACTTGTGACAACATGGATAGACCTTGAGAAATTAATGTTAAGTGAAATACGGCAGAGAAAGACCAACACTATATGACCTAATTGATATTTAGTATCTAAAAACGTTGAACTCATAGAATCAGAGGACAGAGTGGTGATTGAGAGAAGGTGGTATGGGGAAATAGGGAGATATTCGTCAAAGGCTATAAACTTTTAGTTACAAAATGGATATGTTCTGGGGATCTAAAATAATGCTAGTTAATAATACTGTATTATATGTTTTGTAAATCCCCCACCACTACAACAAAAAAAGTAACTATGTGAAGTGATGGATGTGTTAATAATTATGGTCACCATTTCACAATGTACATATATATCAAACCATCACATTATATACCTTAAATATACACAATTTTTATTTGTCAAATACCTGTACACCTCAGTAAAGGTGGGAAAAAAAGAAAAAGATTATCTACAAAGTTCCTAAGGTAGATATTGTAATTCAAGTTTAAATATTGAAAATATTCTCTCTGAGATTGGCAAGGAGACAAAAATGTACTTTATACTTCTAATCAATACTATATTGAAGGTTCTAGCTAAGGCAATAAGACAAGGAAAAGAAAAAAATGTTGTAAGACTAGGAAGAAAAAAATGAAGCTATAATTATTGGCTGATGATGTGATTTGTGTATGTACAAAAATCTCAAGGATTTCAGATAATCAAATAAAGTCAATTTAGCAATGTTGTTAAATAAAAAGTCAATAATATCAATTCAACATCTATAAAAGAGTTGGAAAAATAGATTTAAAAAACTGAACAATTACAACAGCATAAAACATCAAATACCCAGGAATAAATTTCAAGAATCATATGTAAAACTTCTGTACAGAAAATCATAAAACATTACTAAAATGAAAACCGAAATAACATGGACATACAACACTTTAGACTGGAGAAACTCAATATTGTAAAGATGTCATTTCTCTCAAATTAACCTATAGATTTTATGTAATCCCAATAAAAATTTCAGAAGCTTTCTTTTTTTTAGTAGATATTATTCTAAAATTTAGACAAATAAAAAATAGACAAGACAAACTTGGAGAAAAAGAAGGTGAGGAGAAGAGCTCAAGACTTATTATGAAGTCATAGAAATTCAAACAGTGTGGTATTGGCATAAAGCTAAACAAATACATCAATGAAACAAATAGTTAAGATAATCCAATACAAATATGGACACTGCGTTTATGGTAGCAGAAATGTCAGGAAAAGATTTTAAAATAAATAATTCTGCATCCATTGTACGTGCACGTGGGGGAGAAAAACTAACCGAACAAATCCTGACTCCCAAAACCCCTTCACGCTGCACATAAAACTTAATCCTTTTTTTAAAAAATAAAACTTAATCCTAGATAAACTGTAGCTCTAGATATGAAATGCAAAACAAAATTTCTGTAACATTGATAAAGAAAATACATTCATGTCCTCGTGATTAGCAAGGATAACTTAAATAAAAAGAAAAAGTCTTAATCACAAAAGAAGAGATTAACAAACTGAAGTGTGTGAAATTAAGGTCTTCTACTTATTATAACACCACTAAGAAATTAAAAAGCCAGCCCACAGAGTGTGAGATATTTGCAAGCCATGAATATGACAAAGGACTCATCTTCAGAATAAGCAACTTCTACAAATCACTTAAAACCCCAGACAAACCAATAGAAAGTGGGCAAAAGACTTAAATAGGTACTTCACAAAAGGAGATATTCAAATTTTTATGAAATTATTAAAAGGTTCTCAATCTCATTAATAATCAAGGAAATAAAATTAAAACTAAAAGAAGAGGCCACTATATACCCAGGAGAGTGACTAACATCAAAACAATTTAACAGTACCAAATGTGGATGAGGATATGGAAAAACCAGAACTCTCACAAATTATGAATTTTCCAATTTGGAAAAACTTTTGAAGAAATCTCATTATCGAACATATGTGTAACTTTTGATAAAGTAATTCTACACCTAGGATGTGTGTGTATGTATGTGTATATACATGTGGAGATATATATATAGGAGGTATATAATATATTGGATATTTGTATTTATTCGTGGTAGTATTTGTAATGGCTTCAAACTGGAAACAACTCAAATGTTTTCCAGTAGATAAATTATGGTATATTTGAAAATGTGGAATACTATTCAGTAAAAAAGGTGACTCGAGTACAGCTATATGGAGCATCTCAAAAGAAATTTGACACCAAAAATACATATTATACGACTCCATTTATAAAATTCAAAAACAGGGGTGCCTGGGTGGCTCAGTGGGTTAAAGCCTCTGCCTTCGGCTCAGGTCATGATCCCAGAGTCCTGGGATTGAGCCCCACATTGGGCTCTCTGCTCAGCAGAGAGCCTGCTTCCTCCTGTCTCTCTGCCTGCCTCTCTGCCTACTTGTGATCTCTGTCTGTCAAATAAATAAATAAACAAAATCTTAAAAAAAAATAAAATAAAATTCAAAAACAGGTAAAACTGAAGTATATAATACTTGCAGTTGGGATGTTGGTTATCTTTGGGAAGGAGGGGTGTAGTCGTTAGCTTAAAATGGGGCACAAGGTGACCTTCTGGGCTGCTGTAATGTTCTATCTCTTAACCTCAGTAATAGCTACTTTAGTGTATTAATTTTAATTCATTAAAGCAAATACTTATGATTTACGAACTCTTCTAAGCTATATTTCAAAATAAATTTTATTTGAAATATCCGTCTTTTATCAATTTTCTTCTTTTATCCACCCCCACCCTACTTTTCACATTAAAGTATTAAATATTAAAATCTAAGATCTAAAGGTCTGGAGAAAAAATATATGGTTATAATTATTAAAAGTAGCAGGCAGTGTTACAAGTACATAGCAAATTTTCATATCCATTTATCTCAATATTTGTTAACAACTGTTTGAGAGACAACAAGCAATGAGGTTTTTAAAAAATAAATGTATAAACTGCGACTCAGATTTTATTCCCCAAATTCACACATCTAGAAAGTGACAGAGTTCAGTTTAAGACTTTAATTCTTGATCTCTAGTTTCTTGCTCTTTATGCTACCCATGTAGCCATTTAAAATAATATATAACTTAAAATAAATGATCTTGTTTCAAACAGCTGGGTTTTTTATTTGATTCTGACTAGACTCACTGTGAGTCATGACAATTTTCTCCTAATCCTGTTTTAAAAATAAATGCATTTATTAAGATCAATAACAGGAGGACATTTTCTACTTTTTAAATATATATTTTTCCACATCAAATAATGTGTGTGAACAGTGTTTCATACTTTCTTAGCTACAGTAATATATTTCAAATGTGGATTCTGATTTGGGTGTTCTTTTAAAACTAAAATACAGTAATATCATTGAGCTGTTCAGGGACCTTATGTTCTGAATTTCTCTAGTTGAATTTTCTAGTTTTAGATAAAAGAAGAATTATTAGTTTCCTTTCTAGGAGTTATTCAATTAGAAGGATAAAAAGAAATATTTTAGACTGCAGTTACAGAAATAGGTTAGAACACTGTGCTAGTAAAATTATGAGTATGATCACTCTGTATAGCTTAAATATTCTTTGATCACTATAGAATACAGCTCTAACTTCCACCAGGTATTTTACAAGACCAGTGCTCTAACCCCTGAGCTACGGAGCCGCCACCAGGTATTTTAAAATTACATACCTTTGGTCACAGTGACTACCAGTAAAAAGAGTTCATATGACTTAATTGACATCATCTGCATTATTAGAAAAATAGAATTCAGAGGTTTATAAAACTGATGATGTGCTAGGAGTTGCACATGTGAATGTGGGAAACGGTTGCTGTTTCACTGTTGATGATAGTGTACATTGGTACAAATTTTTTAAAAAGATGTATTTGTTTGACAGAGAGAGAGAGAGAGAGAGACAGCGAGGGAAGGAATACAAGCAGGGGGAGCAAGAGAGGGAAAAGCCCGATGTAGGACTCCATCCCAAGACCCTGGGATCATGACCTGAGCTTGAGCTGAAGGCAAGGGCTTATTGACTGGGCCACCCAGGGGCCCCCATTGGTACAAATTCTGGAAGAAAGTCTGGCAAGCAGTATCAACAGTGTAAAATAAGCAATTTCTAAGGCTGTGTACTCAATTTACATCAGTTTTTCAAAGGAAACAACTAATGACAAAGATTGGCCTACAGGGTTATTTGCTGTAGCATAATTTATAATATAAAAACTTACCATAGCATAAATGTCAAATAATAAAAAAATTATTAAATTACCCATGGCATATTCATATTCACTTTGGAGCCATTAAAAACAGCACAGTAAAGGAATTGTAAGATGCTATTTGGCCAGACAGAACAATACTACTCATACTCTGTCCTCAACTCGCCACCCTTCACTTGTGATGCTATGGAAGGATATGAATGCCTGTCGCGGATTCCAACAAAGGAGGATATTATGCCGAGGCTCCTGTGACTTTTCATACATTGATGACAGCAGAAATAGTTCTTTTTGACACATTTTTCTGCATCAGCAGGACCTGACTTTACTTACGAGAGTGGTCACTTCCCCACCCTCTTCCGCCTTCTGTGACCCTACTCTTCCCTTTAAGCAGTTTCTGAACATAATTTTTGAATTCCTGCCCTCTTCCATGTGATGATCTCCCTGCTCCCCATTTCTCCATGCATGACCATCATGACGTGTTGCATCTGTGTGTCCTTCTCTGGGTTTCTTGACATTTCCTACCGTTCTTCTTGTAACTACAAGCTAACCACCTTTTGCTTTAAGAAGTTTTCTCTTTGATATCCTACTTCCCACCCCTTAGGTTCCAATTCCAAATCCCAGAATCATTTATTTGTTCATTTACCACATTTTAATGGCTTTTTGCGTACTCGCTGTGGTTAAACTCTATCTCTGAACAAACCTATTTACCAGACTTTGGACTGATTATGGCACAGATGTATAATCTTCTTGGCCCTTGGGTTTGTGATCATTTCACTGAGTTTTTACTCCTTCTTAACCCAAGAGAAAAACATTAGCCTTCCCTCAACTGGGTAGAGGTCGCCAATCCTATTATTATTAACTTCACTGCCATTATAATAATAATAATTATTATTAACTCCACTGCCCCATGAGGTAGAATCAATACCTGGGGTCTCTGAAGTTCATAGCTGAGACCAGAGCTCATCTACTATAGGCTAAGAGACCCTGATCAGGAAGGGAAAGTCATCCCTAAAGGGGTGAACAGCATCTTATTGATGGAGAAGTAACCCACATACAGAATCTCAGCTTCCTTCTCTCTCATTTTCTCTTTTTGAATGTCTTTTAATGACTTATAATGCAGACAAATAATGCCAAATAATTAAGTGGGACTAAAGTACCTTCTGAATTATAGGTATAAAAGCATCCTATTCTTGTTTTAAAAAAAAAAAAAAGTCCTCCACAGCCACACCTAGTTTTCTATGAGTAGGAGAGAAGCACTGGGGGGGTGGGGGAGGGACAACTGTTGGAGTTTATTTTCTCTTCTCATGTCTTTAGTTTTGAAATGGTTTACAAAGAAACCACATTTATTACCGTTACAGAACATTCATGTTCATCTGTTTTTAAATTGTGTTTACTTTATCTTGAACATCCTGAACAAATCATGTTAAGGCCCAAGTTTTTTTTAACCTGCTTTCAATTCTCCCCAATTCCCCAACTTCATCATCTTTTAGTGCCATTCTCATATGACACTACCTCCTTTTTACCTTTAAAATAAGAAACGCTACAGATATAAGAAAGAATAGTTTTTCACATTTCTAAAAGATGAACCTTAAAACCTTCCGGTACTGATAATGAGCACCTCTAATCTGTTTCTCTAGCCCTGGGTTTCTGAAACCTGGCATCTACATTCACTGACCGCTAGCAGAGTTCTCCATTAACAGAACAAAATCATGCAAAATGCCAGTGACTGTTTGATTCTAAATGCATGTTCTGTATCATCTCTGTGCTCGGATTAGAAATAATTCCTGGACAGATACATACTCAGAGTTCAGCTGGTTGGTGGACCATGGTTGTAGAACTGCTTCCATTTACCCTGTTGAGGTAAACAGTTATATCTTCACTCTCTGCTTAGCAGCAAATAACAAGAAACACTAATTATAAATAAAGCCATAGAGACTGAGGTCACTTCAACTCACCTTCTAAGCTTCCTCCACTTGAAAATGGTAAAATAAAATATTCATGGGCTACCATTATGTGGTTGAACACTGAGGGAGGTGTTTCCTCTTATTTCTATTAATCCATGATTGCTCATAGCCTCCTACCAAGTCCATCATCTATATCCCTATCTACCCCATATATGTATGACCATATAGACTCAACAAGTGAGACAACTAATCAATCTTCCTAATAGCATGACAAGTATACTGAATCACATTTCAAATGTTCATTGGCACTTTGAACAAAAAAACACAACCTAGTTTATCCACAGAATGACCAATTTCCCCAGGAGATGTCTGAGGCTGCCCACGGCAACCTATCATCTCTGAGAGTTTAGGGAACACAAATGAATACTGAATGCAAGTTGACTTTCTGAATTAAAATTTTAAGCCCTTTAAATGAAATAGCAATACTGAAAGTAATTTAACATCTTTTAAGATAATTCAAAGTGCTTAACTCATTTAATATAATTATCTCTTAACATTGTTATATAGTCTCTATTTTCCTAGTGCTCTTCAGAAAGGACAAAATACCCTTCCTTTTACCATAATTTTCCCCTTGTCTATATCTAATTGAAGAGCTTTCTATCAGGAAACTTGAAAAATGGATAATTAGTGCTCTGGGGCCTCCCGTCAACTATGAACTTGGGAATTGGGGTTTCTGGCCTTGCTTAATGAAAAGTGTTTGAATTAAATTTCCTTCATCTCAAAAGTATCTTTTTTTTTTTTTCCTTTTGGTAAAAAGTTTCCCAGAGAATCTCTCTTAATAGCCACTGGCAAAGCCCATAATTCTACTACTGAAACAATGAGATCTATTTTCCAGATCATCAATCTTCATTCTCCAGACAGATACAATTGTTTGAAGAGTTGCAATTACATTATCCCTTGGTGCTTCTTCAGCCTCCACATTTGACTGATTCCACAGTTAAACAATTAAAAGGCCAAAGGAATTGAGGATTAATTTTTATCTCTAATAATAAAAAGTTCATTGCACTGAATTTCTTGGTATCAGCATCATCACCCTCCTAATTAAAAGTGCAATAGTTATATAATCTTGCAAAAGGAGAAATGGAAGTCAATATGTATTCATGGACTATGTAATTTGAGCGTAGGAGCAGCAATCATCCTGACTGTATGGACAGCACCATTTTATACTACCTATAAATGAATCAATTTAAAGTGCTCGGCTTAGCCTAGAGAGCTAACAGTTAATTTCATCCTCTGATACTAAACATTACGTTTTTGGATAGCCAACGATATTTAGCAAGAAATAAGTCCAGTAGATTCCAAACCAAATGTAGTTAACCAGGATGAACCACACATTGCATTGGCATACAGGTATGTTCTACTTCAACTGGCATCAAAGGCCAGCAGGAAGCTGTTGCTTGCTGCCTTCTAATTATCAATAAGGAGTCAAGGCTAGCTCTTCCTCACATTCCCTTCCCAGCTCTTTCCACACGACTGCTGCCTTCATCTCATCATGTTACCATCAGTTCTGTTCATGTTCTTATTCTCCTCGGTGGCTCTAGGAAGGCTCTAGGCTCTCCCCTTCCCTGTCCAGGTGCCAAGGTTTGGATTCCATAGGCCTCCACAGGGACCTAGGAATCTGAATTTTTCACAAGTAGCCACACTGTCAGTCCATTGTGGTCTCGGAGCCACTTTCCTTTTTTTAAAGATTTTAAGTTCTGGTTAGTTAACTTACAGTGTAATATTAGTTTTCAGTGTACAATATACTGATTCAACATTTCCATACAATACCTGGTGCTCATCAAAAGTGCCCTCCTTCATCCCCATCACCTACTTTACCCATCCCCCTACCCACCTCTCCTCTGGTGACCACCAGTTTGTTCTCTAGAGTTAAGAGTCTGTTTTTTAGATTGCCTCTTTTTTTCCCCCACTTTGCTCATGTGTTCTGTTTCTTAAATTCCACATATGAAGAAATCATATGATATTTGTCTTTTCTGACTGACATATTTCACTTAGCATAATACTCTCTAGCTCCATCCACATCGTTGCAAATGGCAAGAGGTCATTGTTTTGGATGGCTAAGTGATATTTCAGTGTGTGTGTATCTCACATCTTTACCCATTCATCAGTCATTGGGCACTTGGTTGCTTCCATAATTTGGCTATTGTAGATAATGCTGCTATAAACATCAGGGTGCATGTATCCATATGAATTAGCGTTTTTGTATCAGTTGGATAAATACCTAGTACTGCAATTGTTGGATCATAAGATAGTTCTATTTTTAACTTTTGGAGGACCCTCCATGCTGTTTTCCACAGTGGCTGCACCAGTTTGCACTGGGAACCACTTTTCAAGGAAAAAACTGCCTGTGAGCTTCTGGATTACTTCGTGGTCTATTTATTTTGAGTGCTTGGCACAAGGCTTCGATGAGATAGGAATTCAAGAAAAATGATACCAAAAAAGGGGCGCCTGGGTGGCTCAGTGGTTTAAGCCTCTGCCTTCGGCTCGGGTCATGATCTCGGGGTCCTGGGATCGAGCCCCACATCGGGCTCTCTGCTCGGCGGGGAGCCTGCTTCCCCCCTCTCTCTGCCTGCCTCTCTGACTACTTGTGATCTCTCTCTGTCTATCAAATAAATAAATTTAAAAAAATGATACCAAAAGCCTGGAATAGGTAGGATTTACATTAGAAATTGGCTTAGGGAAAGGAAGGCTCAGAATCTGGTCCTATTAAATGATCTTTTATACACTTGTGTCTCTGAGTCTCAACTTCTTCAGGGTAAAAGTTCAACAGTAGGAAAGCAGAAGTTTAAGAATGTGAATGACAAGCTGGTAGAGAGGACAACATTTTAAGTGTATGATTTAGGATAATGTTCCTTGATCCCAAAAGCACACTCCTCTCAACTGGCCTACCCCTAAAACTGGAAGGGGGGGGAACTTCATGAAATCATGGTAGAAATCACCCAACCAAAACATAATTTTTAAACATTAAAAATTATCTTAATCTGCTAAAAATGAGTGGTTTTCTTCTAACCAAATTGAAATTTTGTTTAAAAACATACATCTTAGGAAATCACCTGAAGTCGTGGAAGAGTTTATCTGTGGTCTTCTGAGAATTGCTTCCCTTTTTGTTTTTGCCAATTCTCTCATGAGACAACTTGACTAGTCAAACCAAAATCTGTACTGTTTTATAAAAACAGCTGAATTTTATTCATTTCAGAACGTGAAGGCTAATGTCAATGTCAGGACTTGTCTTCCATAAAACTATCACATTCAACTATTGGGTATTTACCCAAAGAATATGAAAACAGTGCAAAAAGGTATTTGCACTGCAGAATTATTTACAATAGACAAATTATGAAAGCAACCCAAGTGTCCATCAATAGATAACTGAATAAAGAAGATGTAGGGTGTATAAGTGTGTGTATGTGTATAATATACATATATAGAGAACACAATTATCGTGATGAACACTGAATAATGTATAGAATTGTTGAATCATTATATTGTACACCTAAAACTAATATAACACTGTATGTTAACTATACTGGTTTTAAAAACATTTAGATAAAAATAAATAATATTCAAAAAACTATCTCAAGTCATATTTTAAACCAGATGCAGTGTACTCCTCTCACTTCCCATTCCAATTTTATTGGCATGTTGAGAGCTATCAAGAATACACATGAGTGCTTGATTAAGTCCTGTCTTAATAAGAGCCTATTATAAAGGGAATGACCCAAACTATACAGAGACTTCCCAAGGAATGATGACTATTACTGGATTATGCTTTTTTCCTTATGAGGGCATCAAGCCCAATATGGGGCTTGAACTCATGACCCTGAGATCAAGACCTGAGCTGAAATGAAGAGTCAGGCACTTAACTGACTAAGCCACTCAGGCACCCCTTACTGGTTTGCTCTTAAAGGAATGGGCTAGCGAATAAACATCAAGCCAAAGGACCTGTGTATTATAATTTGTTCCTTGGTTTCTGTTTCACAGGGTCAGTTGCTGTTTGTTATTCTCTTGGCTCATCTCATGAACCCCAGATTTCTCTATTTCAAAATGACTGCCATGGAATATGCTGCTCCACCCCAGCACTCACAAACTGACCTGTATTGCTTCAAACAGTATCTTAGCAGGTCCTGTCATGTTAACTCTTTCTCAACTCTTAGAAATACCTTCCTCTGTCCACACAGAGTCGTCCTAGAAATTGCAAAATAAGAAGCTACTACATTAATAACACCACAATGTAAAACCCAATATATAATATTATAAAACAGACATCGTGGGAGAATGGATCAGTGGTTAAGAGAACACATCTGGTATCCAGTAGACCTGGGTTCATGTTGTGACTCTGATGAGTACTAGGTATCCAACAGGTGCCTACATCTCTCTGACTCTCTTCCGCAGACTGGTGCTAACAACACTACTACCTCACTAGGTTTATGGGAAGATTAAAAATGCTGACTGCATGAAGTTAGCACGAGGACCGATCAAAGTATTTGTTCAACTGCTGTAAGCGACTACACTAACGCCACCATTAATGACAAGGGTACATGCTTTAGAGTCATAATTATTTCAACTCATGGCTCTGCATTTCAATCTCTTCATTTGTAAAGTGAGGTTGGCACCAACTATGCTACAGATTTGGTTTGCAGTTTAGAGATAAATATATTAAAATCCTTGGTAAAATGTCTGGCACAGGACAAGCACTCAATAAATGGCAGCCATTGTAATAATTACAGATGGAAATGACTTTGGTTATGAGGCTGTAATCCATATGCCATAACTATCAACTTGTTCAAAGTTTAAAAGGCTTTTGATACCTTTCAGTGCAGCTGATCTTACTCCATCATGATCCTCCTACGGGTGAGGAAATCTTACTCAGGCAGTAACGCACCCAGCCTTTCTCATCCTATATCTACTGAGAAGGGTCTTACCTCTACCAGCACAGTTTCTTTCCTTTCTCTGCCCTGGGTGGGGTGGAGGGTGGGATGGGGGTGTTCTGTTGTCAGGCAAATTCTCTGGGACTTCCACGGGAAACTCATGAAGGGAGGGAAAGGGAATTTCCTGAATAGTTTTATGTGTCCTCTTCTGAATATTCAAGGGAAATAGGTACAAAAAGAAAAAAAAAAAAAAGGAGAAGGGAAAAAACCTCCTTTTGTTGGACTATGTTCTTTGAGTGCCAGTTCTCTAAAGCAGTACCAAATGAGTCATGGTTTCTACTGGGTAATAAACACTATGGACTTGGCTGTTCCCGAGGGCAGAAATGCCATAGGAAATCAGACACACTATGAAGGCAGGGCTACTTGATTTCCCAGGAAGGTAGCCAGGGAAATGCCTTTAGAACTGTTAACACTGGAGGATCTGAAGGAAGACTGCCAATGGTGTGACAAGGAAGAGAGGCTTCCCAAGTGAAATCAGAAATCAGGTGACCAAGGAGACCTACCCCAGAGTATGTGCCCCTCAGTTGACCTGCAGTTGGGGTTGAAAAATACCAGGAGCTCCATAGAAATGGGGCCCAGCACTGATGTCACTGAAATGCAAGAAGTGGGGCTAACTGGCAGCCCTCCATGCAGAGCAGAGAGAGGACATCTGCCAGAGAGAGAAATTGGGAGACAGAAGGAAAGAAATGTGGCAAACAAGAGTGCAGGAGAAGGAAACATAGGCTTATTGGGCTATGTGACCATGGCAAGAAAGTACTATGCAACGGGTATTTCCCATCTGCCCTTCCAGAGTCAATATGCCCCATTCTCCACCCTGCTCTGACCCTGGGAGACTGACCTTTGTGGACTAGATCAGTGGCTCCCTTGTCCTCTGGCTTCTGGTTGAGTTCAGTTAATGTTGGCCACCAGCAAGAGACTAGACTGCAAGAAGAGAGGGAAGGCAGGTATTTGTTTACTTCTTCATTTTCATTCTAGACTTTGATTTTTCTTCTTCCTGGTGGCAACAAACTGGCCGTAGCCTTCCTAGGAAAGAGCAGCTCCTTGCCTGCTGGTTGTGTCTCTCCTGCAGCTGCACCTGTCTCTGGCTCCTGGCTCCCTTTCCTTGCTACTTTGGGGTCAAGGGACAGTAATTGATTCCAGCTACTACTAGTTCCTGGCTCTTCTCTCTCTCCCACTTGTTCTCTCAACCCTGTCCACACCTTTGTAAATATTCCCTTCCTTAAACTCTCAGTTACCTACTTGAATGTACCATCTGCTGCCTGCCCAGACACCAACAGATAGACTCATGTACAATGATGACTGTACAATGAGAAAATGCAAAGGCAATCCAGTGCCCTCCTGATGAAGAGAGGATGAGAGAAAATATGAGAGTAGAACTCAATCACTGGACTAATAACTTTGGCTAGAAGATGTTTATGAACTTTATGTAAATCCAAAGCTTGATTCATGGTAATATGATCTACTTATAATTATTTTCTATGATGATGATTTTGGTAAAACAAGGCAATATATTTTGCAGGTTTCCATTATTAGAATAAGATGATTTGCAATGTTGCACAATGGAAAAGAGATTTAGGCTCAATTCCCATCTTCACCACTCATTGTGTTAAGTTATTCCATCTTTGTATATCTCAATTTTTCCATCTGAAAAATGGCGGTCCTAATACCTTTTTTGCAGGATTCTTATGAGATTAAGTGGATTCCTACCGGATGCATGCTTGCTCACAGTAAACCCTTAACAAATGACAGTCGTACGTGTCATTCCTGTGCTTTTTTGTATCCTCTTCTACCCCAAGTGTCAGTTTAAGAAATCCAACCAGATTGTGGTGTTATCAAGGGCACTTAAATAGGGGTGAACCCAATCAGTTCTCTCAGCACTGTTTTAGATCTAGATGAAGAAGACTCTGATAAACTCCTTGCTGGCAGGGAAGCTGTGGCCAGCTCCCAGTAATCCACTCATCTGTCATATTTCCCTTTGTTGAAAACGATCTCTGAAGTGTTTATTTTTTTCAGAAATACATTCCAAACCACATCATTTTGTGCTACACACTACATCCTACATCCTCAAGTTATTGATCAGTTAAAATCCTCAGAATTACTCTTGAAAATTCTAGTAAACTAGTGATGCAAAACTTCCTAACCCTAATATGACTCAAAATTTCATTTTCAAAGACTTATCTTTCCTTTGTACCTTATTTTCCATACTGAACATTCTTGAAAAGATTGCTCAAGATCATTTTTGCTGAAGAAATAAGATATCAGACACATAGAATATATTTAGGAACAAATATCTAAATCTTAGTTCTGTTTTCTTGTATGTTAAGCATCCTACATGCCACAATACTTTTAACCTTAACATACGTTCCTTCACACATACAATAAGTATTTACTGAGTGCTAGTCACAGACCTAGAATCTGGGGACTCTCCAGATAATAAAAAATGCAGAAATGAACACCCTGATGGATGTTACATTCTAAATACAAGGTTAATATATTTTCTTCATCTTTTCTGTATCTCTATTTACAAAAAGTACTCAATTTTTAACAAGTCTAGTGTTTCCAAATAAACTATAGGATGTCCAGTTTAATCTGAGTTTCAGATCAACAATAAATATTTTTTAGTATGTCACAAATATTTTGCTTGACTAGAGGTATTCATTGTACATATTTATACTAAAAATTATTTTTTAACATTTAAAAAAATTAAATTCACTTATCCAACATATCATTAGTTTTTGAACTAATGGTTAATCATACATTAGTTGCATATAACACCCAGAGTTCATCAAATCAAATGCCCTCTTTAATACCCATCACCCAGTTACCCAATACCCTACCCACCCCTCTATCTGCAACCCTCAGTTTGTTTCCTGGATTCAAGGTTTGCCTCCCTCTCTGATTTCTTCCCATTCAGTTTTCCCTTCCTTTTCATATTGTCTTCTGCACTACTCCTTAGACTCCACATATGAGTGAAACCGTGTAATAGCTGTCCTTCTCTGACTGACTTATTTGACTTAGTATAATACCCTCCAGTTCCATCTATGTTGATGTAAATGGTAGGTATACATCATTTCTGATGGTGGAGTAATATTCCATTGTATATATGAAGCACATATTCTTTATCCATTCATCTGTTGAAGGACATCTCAGCTCCTTCCACCATTTGGCTGTAGTGGACACTGCTATGAACATTGGGGTGCATATGCCCCTTCTTTTCACTACATCTTTATCTTTTCATTACATTTGTATCAGTAGTGCAGTTGCTAGGTCATAGGGTAGCTCTATTTTTAACTTCCTGAAGAAACTCCATGCTGTTTTCCAGAATGGCTGTACCAGCTTGCATTCCCACCAACAGTATAAGATGGTTCCCCTTTCTCACATCCTCGCCAACATTTGTCATTCCGTCTTGTCAATTTTAACCATACTAACTAGTATGAGGTAGTATCTCAGAGTGGTTTTGATTTGTAGTTCCCTGATGGCAAGTGACGTGGCTCATTTTTTCATGTGACTGTTGGTCATGTTTATGTCTTCTTTGGAGAAGTGTTTGTTCATATCTTCCACCCATTTCATGACTGGATTATTTGTTTTTTGGGTGTTGAGTTTGATGAGTTCTTTATAGATCTTGAATAACAGTCCTTCGTCTATTCTGTCATTTGCAAATATCTTCTTCTTTTTCTTAGGTTGCTTCTAAAAATTATTTTTAACTGAAATGCAAATTTAACTGGTGATCTTATTTTATTGTTGGCTAAATATGACAGTCCTTAAAAAGTCACTACTCTCCTGAGTGACGTTGTGCACATAATTTAGATTTTTTGGACCTCAGTTTGCTTGTACATAAATGGAGCTTGCTGGTTCAAGGGACACTCATGGCTCCTTAAACTTCCTGGTTCCAGTTCTTCCCTAAGCAAGAGATCATGTCATCACATTCATCCACTCCCTTTCCTCCATTCAGAACTTTCAAACTGGTTGTCCATTTTCTGGTACTACTGCTCCAATCTCTTCTTTTCTCAGTGTCCCTTGGAAATAATCTTGATCTGACACCCAGCCCCATATTGACTGACTTGACTAACACTATTAGTATTCATGCTCAATGCCTTACATTTGAGTAGCACTTCACAGTTCACAAAGTGCTTTCCCATACATTACTGCCTTTTGATACATTAACCTCTCTCCTCAATCCCATTCAAAAAATTTTGCTGAAGTTGTCTTTCGTGCCACTGCATAATCCTTCGTATGTACCTCTATGAGCATTAGCAACCTTCTGAGAGATCCTCTCTCAATTCAAACAAGTCTGCCCTCATCTTTGAAGATTTTCCAGAGATTCAGGCTCTATCATCCATCCATCTCCCTCCATGCTCACTGGGTTGCCTCCTTGCCCCTTCTGTTCACAGGAGCAAGTACCTGCCTCCTCCCAAGACAGACCTTTTCTATCACGTTCCAAGTCCTGTACCCTGTGGGGCTCCCTGTAAGCCTGAACCACACAGTCCTGGATACTACTCAGTGTGGTTCCTGTGCCAGCAGCAATCCATTCCCTGTGAGCTGGTTAGAAAATACAGTGTTTTATAGTCTTGGACTCTGCCTGAGAATACTGAACCAGAACTTGCCTTTTTAGTTTGAAAAGCCTGACTTAGGCACAATTTTCCCATGTTTTCCAGGAGATCTGCACCACTTGGTCTATATTAATTAGACCATCCTAAGAACTTGTTTCTGCGAAGGTACACTCCCAGGATGACATCAACTGCCATAAGGAAGAGAGATTCACCTCTGCAGTGATTCTCATCCCACCTAATCTGCATACTCTTTTTGCAGGTCATTCCTTACTATCAGCCAGGACACTGAATGACAGCATTAAGAAGGGGAAAACTACCCCCTCCAGTCTTGATATCTGTAACACTGTTCCCTTAGTACATGAGCAAAAGGAAAATATGAATTATGGCTTTCCATCCGTGCTTGCTGTCTGATATGACCAAATAAATTGACTCATTTTGAAAATGGAGAGGATAATACAATAATGAATTATTTCTGATACTGAGATGCTTATTGAATAATTTAAAAGCACTTTACAATTTCAAAGTTCTCAGAGCTTGATAACTAATAAAAACAATCCAGAGTTCCACTGGCTAAATCTTTTACATTTGTTTTCTGCTCCACAGAACTGTTCCTGAAATTGACAGGCATGTAACATCATTCAAAATACTTTTTATGAAATAATCACAGGTACAAAAAGATTGACAGAACCAACAAAACAATAACTGCCTGTCTTGGTAAACAGATATTGGGTTGTTATATCTCTTTTAGCTCCAAGGGACAAAGGCAAACAAATATGAAGAAACCAGTTTTTGTCTGACTATAATCTTAATCCTTGGATAATAAGATGCCAAAAGGCAGAAAAAGAATTCTGTATACAGAATTCTCAAATAACCTGTTTGTAGAGTAAAAAACAAAAAACACATTGTCTTTTTTCCTATAAGAACAATGTCAAAAAAAGCATCCAATGGCTCAGCTATACATAAAGGTTAAAAATATCAACACAATGATTAGTGGATTCATTTATATTCAAATATAGAAGTTTGCCCATTTTAGTACTATATTCAAGGGTTAAAACTCAAAGAAATATCCAATTGTTAAGAGAGGTAAATGAGAAAATATTTCTTAATGATCCAAATTCATTACTATTATTAAATTCTACACAGGAGTTTATGACACATCATTATCAGCTCATAGCTAAGCTGAGCAGATAACCAACTCATAGCCAGGTAGATCTTTTATCAGTTCTAAAGTTCACTACTATACTTTATTTAGAAGGAGTTATACAATTAGGAAAATTAAATTGATATCCTTAGAATGGGTAAAGAGATGACAAGTCTGCTGCCAAACTATAGGGAATTTGGAATAGCCCTCAATTTAGCTGCATTAACTTTTTTTTAAAACCGTAGATTTAGGACACTTGGGTGGCTCAGATGATTAAGCATCTGCCTTCGGCTCAGTTCATGATCTTGGAGTCCCGGGATTGAGTCCCACTTTGGGCTCCCTGCTCAGCAGGGAGTCTGCTTCTCCCTCTGCCCCTCATCCCACTCTCATGCTCTTTCTCTAATAAATAAAATCTTTTTAAAAACAAGTAAACCCCAGATTTATATCACTGAAGTAACTATGCAAATATTAGTGACGAATTTCAGCAAGATTTGAAATTTACTTGTGAAATATATATGTACTTTTTAAAAAAGATTTCATTTATTTATTTGATGGAGGGAGAGAGATCACAAGTAGACAGAGAGGCAGCCAGAGAATGGGGGAAGCAGGCTCCCCGCTGAGCAGAGCGCCCGATGTGGGGCTCGATCCCAGGACCCTGAGATCATGATCCAGGCTTAACCCACTGAGCTACCCAGGCGCCCCTATATATGTAATTCTTAAGAGAAAATTCAAAATTTCTCATGAATTAGTATTTTAAAGTTAATAGACACCCTACTGAGCATGTTAGCATAGAGCTATACTGTTTTAAAGTAGGAACTGAATTTTAAAAAATTCTAGAAATGGAAAAGTAATTAGACTTCAGGGCTCTAAAGTCTGACAGTTGTAGACTTGAAAGAAGGCAAATGTGTGAGCTTTGGCTTATCTCCTTAACCTTTGACTCATTTTTTTTTTAATTGTTTTCTCTAAATTTCCTCAGGGCCATATGACTCTTGCCTTTATATGGAGTTAATTACCATGGGTCAGAGAGGTTTAATCTATTTTATTTACTTCATCTCTAACTAAAGTGACCATATCATTTATCATCCACCATTTTTAAGAGTGAAAGGTAAGATTAAAAATGCCAGCTTCCATCATATGTAAAAATTAACACAAAATGGATCAAAGAGCTAACACAAATAAACTACTAAAAGAAAACATAGGGATAAATCTGCACGGTTTTGGATTTGGTAAAGGATTCTTAGATATGACACCAAAAGCAACAAAAGAAAAAGATAAACTGGACTTCATCAACTTTTTAAAAAAATTGTGCTTCAAAAGATAGCATTAAAGAAGTGAAAAGATAACCCACAGAATGAGAGAAAAAAAATTATAAATCATATATCTGATAAGGGACCTGTGTCTAGAATATATAAAGATGACAAAAACATCAATTTAAAAATGGGCAAAAGATTTGAATAGACATTTCTCCAAGAAAAAGTACAAATAGTCACGAAGCACATGAGAAAAATGTTGACATCATTATTCATCAGAGAAATGCAAATCCAAACCACAAGCTACAACTTCACACCCACTAGTAGGGCCAGGAAAAAAAAGCCAAATAACAACCGTTGGCAAGGATATGGAGAATTAGAATCTCACATATTGCTGGTGCAAATCTAAAATGGTGCAGCTACTTTGGACAGGAATCTGACAGTTCTTTAGATGATTAAATACATAATTACCATATAACCCAGCAATTCCATTCTGAGGTATATACCCAAGAGAAGTGAAAAGAGATCCACACAGAAACATGTACATGAATGTTTACAGCAGCATTATTCATAATAACCAATAGGAGGAAATACCCAAATGTCAATTAATATACAAATGAATAAACAGAATGTGGTATGTCTACATAACAGGATAGTATTTGACCATAAAAAGGAATGAAGTTTTTGATTTTGATGAAGTCCCAAAAGTTTATTTTTCACTTTTGTTTCCTTTGCCTTTGGAGACATATCTTGAAAGAAGTTGCTGTGGCTGATGTCAAATCAAAAGCTTCTTCACAGCAAAGGAAACAGTCAAGAAAACAAAGAGGCAACCCACAGAATGGGAGAAGATATTTGCAAATGACAGTACAGACAAAAAGTTGATATCCAGGATCTATAAAGAACTCCTCAAACTCAACACACACAAAACAGACAATCATATAAAAAATGGGCAGAAGATACGAACAGACACTTCTCCAATGAAGACATACAAATGGCTATCAGACACATGAAAAAATGTTCATCATCACTAGCCATCAGGGAGATTCAAATTAAAACCACATTGAGATACCACCTTACACCAGTTAGAATGGCCAAAATTAGCAAGACAGGAAACAACATGTGTTGGAGAGGATGTGGAGAAAGGGGAACCCTCTTCCACTGTTGGTGGGAATACAAGTTGGTGCAGCCTCTTTGGAGAACAGTGTGGAGATTTCTCAAGAAATTAAAAATAGAACTTCCCTATGACCCTACAATTGCACTCCTGGGTATTTACCCCAAAGGTACAGATGTAGTGAAAAGAAGGGCCATCTGTACCCCAATGTTTATAGCAGCAATGGCCACGGTCGCCAAACTGTGGGAAGAACCAAGATGCCCTTTAACGGACGAATGGATAAGGAGGATGTGGTCCATATACACTATGGAGTATTATGCCTCCATCAGAAAGGACGAATACCCAACTTTTGTAGCAACATGGATGGGACTGGAAGAGATTATGCTGAGTGAAATAAGTCAAGCAGAGAGAGTCAATTATCATATGGTTTCACTTATTTGTGGAGCTTAACAAATAGCATGGAGGACATGGGGAGTTAGAGAGGAGAAGGGAGCTGAGGGAAATTGGAAGGGGAGGTGAACCATGAGAGACTATAGACTCTGAAAAACAATCTGAGGGTTTTGAAGGGGCGGGGGGTGGGAGGTTGGGGCCAGGTGGTGGGTATTATAGAGGGCACGGATTGCAAGGAGCACTGGGTATGGTGCAAAAATAATGAATACTGTTATGCTGAAAATAAATAAAAAATAAATTTTAAAAAAATGGAATGAAGTGCCGACATGTGCTACAACATGGACGAATCTTGAAAACACGTTAAGTGAAAGAAGTCAGATACAAAAGACTACTATCTGGTTCCATTCATATTAAAGTTCAGAATAGTGAAATGCATAGGTGCAGTAAATACACTAACGTTGGGGCTGGAGGTGGGAGGACAGATAGCGGAACAGAGGTGGTAGCTAAAGGGGACAGGGTTTTGTTTTTTTAAAATTTAGGCTTATAAAGACGTTCTAAGACTGACTGTGGTAACGGTTGAACAAACCTGTGAATATACTAAAAACCAGTGTATTGTATACTTTATATGGGTGAGTTGTATGGTATATAAATCATATCTCACTGAATCTATTAAAAGAGAAAAAAATTACGGTGGGACAACATTTTAAACTGGGAATATCCTGGGAACATTCTGATGCACTGTCATTTCTCATTTCATCTGGGTATCTGACCAACTCACTTTCCAGCAAAGGACTGCTGAGAAGGTTTGATCAGTTCTATATTTATACTGACCCTGTTTGAAAACACAAGTCAAAAAAACGTGTCCTAATGAAGTAGCTAGGAAAGAATTTTCAGACTGGAAGAAAAAGTGTTGACTCATTTAGAGATATTCTCATACACAAGGGCCTCTAAACTCCTTTTCTTTTTTTTTTTTTTAAATTAATTAATTAATTTATTTATTTATTCCAATTTATTTATTTTCAGAAAAACAGTATTCATTATTTTTTCACCACACCCAGTGCTCCATGCAAGCCGTGCCCTCTATAATACCCACCACCTGGTACCCCAACCTCCCACCCCCCTGCCACTCCAAACCCCTCAGATTGTTTTTCAGAGTCCATAGTCTCTCATGGTTCATCTCCCCTTCCAATTTACCCAAAAGCACATACCCTCCCCAATATCCATAACCCTACCCCCCTTCTCCCAACCCCCCTCCCCCCAGCAACCCACAGTTTGTTTCGTGAGATTAAGAGTCACTTATGGTTTGTCTCCTTCCCTATCCCATCTTGTTTCATGGATTCTTCTCCTACCCACTTAAGCCCCCATGTTGCATCACCACTTCCTCATATCAGGGAGATCATATGATATTTGTCTTTCTCCGCTTGACTTATTTCGCTAAGCATGATACGCTCTAGTTCCATCCATGTTGTCGCAATAAACTCCTTTTCAAAAAGCTTTGGACCATCTAACAAGTATATTGTGCATGTGCTTAGGGTGCCCACTAAGCCAGGGCCTTCCTTCCAAATAAGTTCAGCTGCAATGAAATTTTCAAGAAGTTTACATTAAAAAAAAAAATACAAAGAAGGTTTTTTTCATCTTAGTATGCATCTTGTGCATATAATACCTGAAATCCAATGGAACATGATATTCATAGACTAGTTTTAAAAATATAAATTTTATTTTTAATTGTAATATTATAAGTGCTGGGGCCATCTAGAGGTCCTATTATAGTCTTATGAAAAAGGAAACATGGACAGTAGTAAAGAGAAATGTTTAAGCTTAGCATAGGCACTGAAAGGAGGCTCACAGCAAGGACCCGTGTGAACTAAAGACAAAGTAGTATTCCCAGCCCACCAGCTCAAGTTGGTGAAAGAACCTGGGATGTCCAAATGACCCTCAAGGTGGGGAACCCTCAGTTAACTGAGATTAAATATCCCACCACCTTGGGGTCAGATTTCATTTAGTTTATGAAAATAAACATACATGCTATTTTTTTGCACAACTGATTTTGTGGAGGTAAAATTCATACTCACCTCACTACCTGCACCCATGTAGCCATGACTGTGAGCTAAGCCTTTTGGCTTTTTACAGTCCAGTTGGAGATTAGAATGTGAAATCCCTACCAATGCTATGGTTTTAAGATGATTCTAATCCTAAGAATTTTATGTGCTCTTTGCCTTTTCCAGTAAATTGAAGCAATATTTGTAAATGTTTGAATTGTATGGCTGAACTCTGTAAGAAATGAAGTCATTATGAACTTGCTAACCAGATAACCACTGATACATATGAAGAGAGTTCTCAGTATTTTAAGAAGGAAACATAGTTTGCTATTAGATTAGACAGCTTTCAATAAATCATGGCTAGGGCAATAAGTATGGTAAAAATTAAAGTATTTCTGTTACAAAGGTTTCTAGCTGGGTTCTAAAATAACCATCATATATACTGAAGATTCTTGAAGGCAATTATTATTTATCCAACTTTGACATCTCACAAAAGCCTTTCAGTATCCAAGAGGACAAGATAACTTAGAGTATGACATAAATTCCGGAATCATTTGTTCAAATCAAATATCCATTTTTACATCAAGGGCAACTACTTCTTCATAAAAGAACAGTGTAATATATTACCTAGAAATGAATGTTACATATTTATAACTGTGGCTGGTAAATCCCAGTCATACTATTATTATGCCATTAAACTGGAAATATATAGAGTTGAAAGAGGAGTGATCATAATAAAAGCACTTTATTCTGCACATAATACCTGAAATTCAATCTAATACAACTTCCAAATACCAGAAGTTTAATGTTTATAGTCTTTATTGAATAATCTTCTCTTTCTTTGACTAAAGTCAATAAAAAGTCATCTCTAAACTTTTCAGCAAAGCTAGAAACCATTACGTTAAACTACAAGGTCATCAAGATAGGAATAAAATCGAGAGATCATCCTTCTGATACTTGCTAGCTGATGCTTAGTGCTTTTCTCCTCAATCCCAATGTGAGGAGATATTTTAGATATTTTAGTGAACTGAAGTGGACCAATGTTTTTTTTTTTTTGTTAATATTCTTTTCACTTATATATTCATATCTGATTTAGAGTTCTTTCAAGAAAAACAATATCAAGTAATGTTATAAATATGCTGGGAATCCCTTTAGGCTTAGAGGAGGCAATTTAAAATAAAATTTTTATTGTGATAAAATATATACGTTTACCATTTTAACCATTTTAATGTGTACAGTTCAGGGACATGAAGAACATTCCCACTGTTGTACAACCATCACTATCATCCATCTCCAGAACCTTTTCTTCTTCCCAAACTGAAGCTCAGTACTTATTAAACTCTTTTTCCCCTCTGCCTCAATGGAGGAGATAATTTTATTTTATTTTTAAAGATTTTATTTATTTATTATCATTTATTTGACAGAGGTAGGGGAGAGACAGAGCACAAGCATGGGGAGCAGCAGGCAAAAGTAGAGGGGGGAGCCTGGGAGCCGGATGCAGGGTTTGATCCCAGGATCCCGGGATCATGACCTGAGCCAAAGGCAGATGCTTAACCAACTGATCCACCCAGGTGCCCTGGGAGGAGACAATTTTAAATAATGTTTACCAAACACATACATTTGTAAGTTGGAATTATACTCTTAAGCAGAAACCCTCAGTCTGCACTTTAGAAACAATGACTGTGCATTAGTGACACAAGCCCTTGTAGGCCTATTTATGGACCTTACAGGACAGTCGTATATTTTGGATTTGGGCTATACAGTTATTTCAAAATATCAGCAAAAATACTGTAAATATTATAGAATAGTAAGTTCAAACATGATTTAATAAATCCTCCTTTTAACAAAAGATTCAGAATACATATGGGGAACATGGATATCAAATAGTATGTTATTGCATTTATATGGCCGCATGACCATCCTGATTTACTAGAACAGGAAAGTATTTTGTGTGGTTTTCCTAAGGAAGGCTATGGGTTTATAAGGATTCATCTATGTTTTTATATACCATATCCTCTGTGGGCAGGAAATGCACATATTTTTGAGTAGATGAATATAAAATATGACTATAAACAGGGAAACTCTATAATTAGCATAAAAATTGACTTAAAAAATAAATGAAGAAAGAATGGCTTTTATATGTCAATAAGACAATAAACCAGATCTTGTAAAAAAGAGTCATTATTTTAGGCAAAGAAACTTGCAAAAAGCACCTGATCTGGATGACCTGACCTGGTTAGAAGGAAGCATATATTTGTCTGTCAATCACTTATGTAGTCCTCATGATCTACAGCCCAGGACTCCAAAATGTAGCCTTGTAGGATGAACAAATCTCTGTTGACTGCATCCTCCCAGGCCACCTTTGCTCTACCCCATCCACATTCCATCGTGGGCACGCTAGGGAGCCATTTCCACCAAAACTTTCCATGACGGAGCATACCGTATTCAATCACCCTTGCCTTTGCCTCCCCACTCTCAAATCCAAACCACACCCTGATACGCTGTGTGCCCTGGGATCCCTGCCCTCTGCAAATTTTGCTCTTTTCCAGTGTGAGCTCTTGATCTCCAGATTAGATCTCTGTGCCTACAAAATCCAGAAACCCTCAATAATGATGGTAGATAGTGGACATGACAGCAATGGAAGACCATCAGTTTTCGTGGGGGAGCAGAATGGATTCAGCTTGAAGAATGTGGGACTGGGTCAGTTCAAAAGCATGGCCCAATTTTCATGGTGATCATGATCTGATACCACATCATGTTCTCACCTCATTTTTCAGAACAAACTAAAAAGGATGGTAATTCTGGCTACATTCTTAACTTCCTAATATTGTTATTAATATTAATAGATCTTATGGCTCATACACTATGAAAATCTTACAGGTGGTTTAGAAATCCTCCCCACCTGGCTTCTGGCAGTAATATTACTTGTCTACTGATGACAATAAAACAGTACACCAACAATAGCCAAGAGTGAGGATTCCTCTGGAATTATTTTCTCTCTTCACCCTAATGCAGTTTCTTTCTAATATGCAATCTAAACGCAAACTCAAGAGTTCTACTGTATACTGGGCTAGCAGTTATTGAGGGTGTATAACATGCTAGGAATTGCCTTGAGAGTTCGACACTAAATTGTTCATTTAAACCTCCCAGCAATCCTATCAGCTATCAATAAGTATTATCCCCACTTAATACACTGCAGAGAAAGTGAAAGAGAGATTAAGCTACTTAGCCAAGGTCACCTGGACTTTACTCAAGTTCACTAGAGACAGCCAGATCACACTCTTAATCACTAATTTTAAATATTAGTATTATTTTTCCACATGTAACTCATTTTCAGTTTCCAGGTCTACCTGTTTATAAACAGATTTTAAGGAGGTAAGTGGCAGTGTATATTATTTGGTTGAAAGCTCTGGCATTTGCCAGCCATGCCCGAGATTCCTGCCATCTCAGGGCACTGGCCTTTGCTGAGTACCTTGGACATTTCAATTCAGTAACTGGTGTCTCAAAAAATTTTTGCATACATTTTTATAAGAAACTCACTGCTGATCTTCAGAAAAGGGTCACTTAACTTACATAGTTGGTGGTCAGAGTCCTGCCTGCATGACTTTTTTTTTTTAAGGTTTTATTTATTTATTTGACAGAGAGAGAGATAGCAAGAGAGGGAACACAAACAGGGTGAGTGGGAGAGGGAGAAGCAGGGTTCCTGCTAAGCAGAGAGCCCCATGTGGGACTGGATCCCAAGACCTTAGGATCATGACCTGAGCTGAAGGCAGACAGCCGACTGAGCCACCCAGGCATCCTAAATCGATAAATATTTTAAAAAAACAACAACTGAATCTTTGTCAGTCTTCTAGAGATGAATCATTCATTCATAAATAGGAGGAAAAGGGAGCAAATTGCAGTTGTATCTAACAGTGTTCAGAGAGGTCAAGCTGCTACTTCAAGAGACTTTTTACATTTTCATTAAAATAAAGTAGCATTTCCTGTATTAAAATGATTCTTATTAACTTCAAAATACATCATATTCAAATTATTTTAAAATCATGTTTGTGCAACTCAATTAATATTGTTCTATATTTTAAGATTTATAACTTTATGACTATTTTGAATAATTTAATCAAATAGAAAACAATTAGATTATTTAAGTACTCTATTATTAATGTAGTCACTAGAAAATTTGTAAGTCAAAGGCAGGCTTGCTTTATTTATTAATTCATTTAGAGTCATCTGGACCTATTTTCTGGAGAGTGGTCCAGGTGTTAAGCAAATGCACTTGCAAAACACAGGGGAATTTTATTACTAGAGCACTATGGTCCAAAAAATTTTATGACAGATATTAAAACTGGGTCTGGGTATTGCACGTGATGTGCTTATTAAATGAGACTGACTTCTGTAAGACGCACATACACAAATGAGTCTCTGCAATTTATAGTAACACCATGTAAACAAACACAAAAATGTTCAAATACAGAGAATTCTCTCTGGGACAATTCCAGTTAAATCTAGCTAGGATGGGTTAAGTGTGAGTCTGAAATTAGGCCAATAGGGCAAAACTAAGCTAATTGCTGGGTACACAGAATAGAATTTGTATTGTTTCTATGTTTTGAGAGATAAAGAACCTCAGTGTTATCTGTGATTCCATTCTTTCTCTCTCATCCCCTATCTACTCCATGTGCAAATCGCCATCAAAAGAAATCCACAATTCAATCGTTTCCTGCTGCTCTCACCACCACCACTCCAGAACAAAGAATAATCTCTTGGCTGAAATATTGCAGTAGCCACCGAACCATTGACCTGGAGCCTCTTTTCAACACAGTAACGAGGAAGATTGTGTTGAAACCCTTTCCCCCAGTGGCTTCTCTTCTCAGTTAGGGCAAATACCAACATTCTGATGAAGCCACAGCCATCTGGTTTATGTCCCCATTTTGACCTTATCTATCTTCCCTCTAGTGCTCCCTGACACAGGAACCGGGGCTCCTTGTTCTTTTTCAAACATGTTCAGCATGTTCCCGCCTTGGGGCCTTTGCACTGGCTCTTTCCTCAGCCTAGAATGCTCTTCCCCAGATACTATGTGACTAGCTCCCTCCTTTCTTAGAGAGACAGGTTCTCCCTCCCACCCTGATTAAACTATCAACACCCTCAAACCCAGCAACATACAGACCCTTCAAAATCCCCTTCTACCGGGGGTTGGGAGAAGGGGGGTAGGCTTATGGACATTGGGGAGGGTATGTGCTTTTGGGTAAATTGGAAGGGGAGATGAACCATGAGAGACTATGGACTCTGAAAAACAATCTGAGGGGTTTGAAGTGGCGGGGGGGTGGGAGGTTGGGGTACCAGGTGGTGGGTATTATAGAGGGCACAGCTTGCATGGAGCACTGGGTGTGGTGAAAAAATAATGAATACTGTTTTTCTGAAAATAAATAAATTGGAAAAAAAAATCCCCTTCTATACTTCATTTCTTTTCTCTTCTCAGCACTTACCACTCTCTAATATAGCCTACATGTCACTTATCTACCTTATTTACTGTATGTCTCCTCACTAGAATGTAAGCTCTAAGAGGTTGCGTTCACTATTTCCCAGTACCTATACCAGTAACTGGCACGTAGTAGTTTTGTGAAATGAAACAAATGGATGAATGAAAGCATTCAAGATCAAAAGAAAACAAACTGTGACACAGAAAAGAAAATAATCATTAAAACACAGTGAAGGAGAATGAGAACTAAGGGAGAAAATACACAAGCATGCGTGCAGTCATTCGGTCTTTCATGCAAACAAACAATTATTAGGGGCCTACATGTCACTTTTTGCAGAAGGTAAGGCACAGTCCCTCAAAGAGTTTGTCATACAGCTGGGAAGATGAACAGATCCACACACAGGGATAATATGATGTGATGGAGGCATTTTGGGGGTATCTAGGTAGGGCTCCTGACCAGAGTGGCAGGGACAGGGCTGTACTGAGAAATCAGAATGGACAGGAAACAGGTCTAAAGCAGATTACAAATGACCTCTTCTGTCAAGCTGAGGAACTGGATTTAATCCTGAAGGTCAGGAACTAGAGAGCCACTGAAGAATTGCAAGCAGGAAATTATGACATAATCAGACTTTGGTTTTATGAAAGTCATTCATATAAGGATGTTCATTATATTGTTATGTGTAGTAGCAAATAAGTATGAAGCCTATCCAACAATACAGGGGTTGGATAATAAATCATGGTAAATCCATGCTAAGGATTAAAAAATGATTTAGATAAGAATTTATTGATAGGGGTGCCTGGGTGGCTCAGTGGGGTAAGCCTCTGCCTTTGGCTCAGGTCATGATCCCAGGGTCCTGGAATGGAGCCCCGCATCGGGCTCTCTGCACAGCATGGAGCCTGCTCCCCCACCCCCCCCCAACCTCTGCCTGCCTCTCTGCCTACTTGTGATCTCTGTCAAATAAAATCTTAAAAAAAAAAAAGAATTTATTGATAGAAAAATTTCCATGATACATTAGTAGAAAATAATATATTTTAAGAGAGCACATAAAATGTGGTCCTGCGGAATTTTAAGAAAACATATCTCTGTGTAGAGTGTAAGGACCTATTTTAGCCCGAGCACTTCCATCCAGGTTAAACAATAACCTCTTTATTTAACCCTTAAACTGTCCCTGCCCTCCCTCCCCTAGGGGACTTACTTAAGAACAAGTCCTGGAAACCAGTCCCAGGTAACAAAGCCCAAATGCTAGGGTGGGTCAGGCCAGGTGGAGACATCGGATCAGTAGGGGGGCGCATACTGTCTCCCTAGTTACCAAGGAGTATGGGCCCCGCCTCTTGGGGCACCTTTTGGGTGCCAATTCTGACCAAGGTGATAGGCTGGTTCAAATATCTACTAGGGTAAATTATAATTCAATTGGTCACTTATGTGTGACCTAACATGACTATGCAGCTTTCTCTGTGTGTTACAATTTCATTGGCCACCTGTGTGTGGCCTGGCCCAACCACATGGCCTTTGCCCTTAAAAGCTAGTCTGTGAAGCAGAGAGTGGTCATCCTCTCTATAAGAGGTACGGCCCTGGCCTGTCAGTTCGATTCTTGATGCTTGGAGAGAAATAAAGCTTTGCTTGACCTTCGCTTTGTATCGGTCTCGCTCCTTTAATCATGGACCCATTATTGGGAGACCTCACATAGAGAAAGTCTGTGAAGATGTATAGCAAATTTTAGATTCTTTATTATGCCTTCTGTATCAGCTGAATTAATGTTACAGAGAGCATATATAGCTTGTATAATAAAAAATCATTTTTTTTATGTTTTTTTTTGTTCTTTTCATTTTGGAGGATATAAAAGGAAGTGACTTGGTGGGACTAGACTGAGGAGAGAGCCTGTTAGACTGGATGGCAGCATATCCTGGGGGAAGTGAAGAGGAATGGGGAGAAGTACAGGAGGTTTCTGGCTTAAGAAACCTGTGGTAGAGTCCTTCAGGAATACAGAGTCCCTGACTCATGAGTGAGCAGATGCCAGGGCCCAAGGGCACTATGAGGTAGCCTGAAATTTCTTATCCACCAGGGCCTGTAGCCAATTTGTAACATTTAGAATACTTGGCATGAGCAAATACCAGTGGGCTGACTGCTTACCTGATTGGGATTTTCATATGGTGCCATCACTACTGGCATGGCTGAATGCTGTGGTTTCAGAGAGGCACCTGTTCCTCTCTGTCCACCAGACATTCCCTGGTGCCAATTCTGGCCTGTGGCCAAAGAACCCTTGCTCACCTTCCAAAGGTAAGTGCCTCCTGTCACCTATTCCTCCCTTTACTTCCATTCCTGTACTCCTCTATTTCCTTTCTTTGACCTAAATCTTCATTCTGAAATTATCCTATTGTCCTATTTTTCATTCCAGAATTCCCATTGCATAGTGGGGGGAAAAAGGAAAAGAGAAAAAAGAAAGAATGCAAGTCTTACTATCCTCCATCTCTGTCCTAAAATCATCTACCACATCTTGTCCCTGAATGTCTCCTTTGAAGACAACACTCCCTGGGAACCCTTTCAATGATCATTATTGTTCATTCTCTCCAGGTAAGGTAAGGAGTAGGTTGCCATCCTTCTCTCTAATTCCAACTTCAGGCCATTACTTCTCACTCTTTCTTGAAAATTCCTATGAACAGGCCATATATCCCTTTATCCCTTTTTCTGACCCCCAAAGCCTTACAAACATTTATTTCCAGGACTTTCATGTAGGCTCACCATCTTTCTGCTCACTCCCCAACCTATCATCATCCTATGTGATTTCAACGTCCTTATGGAAAGCACATTCAATACACTCAGGTCTTTTATTTGAGGAAATGTTGACAAACTTCAGAGACCCAACTTCACCTCACCTATCCACTCCCCCCAAGACTTCTCTGGGCTTGACAACCTCTGGAAACTATGTCGTTCTCCCCTCTTTTACCTCATCTTCCCACCCTCCCTGTCCTTTGACATTATGTCTGTTCTTAGACTTCAGTGAGAGAAATAAAGGAAATACAATAGACTAAGGTTAGCAAAGTTTATCTATAAAGGGCCAGATAGTAAATATTTTAAGTTTTGCAGATCTATTCTCACAATTATTCAAATCTGTCACTGCAGCACAAAAGCAGCAACAGAGGACAGATAGTAATGAAGAATGAATAAATAGGTGAATCTGTGTTCTAATAACGGTTTATATACAAGAGGCCTATATATACAAAAGCAGTAGGTCAAGTTTGGCCCCAGGTCATAGGTTGCTGGCCCCTGACATAGACCTTTATTCTCCTCCTTTTCTCTCTTCATTTTCTCCCTGTCTGTTGATTGGTCCTTAATCCTCCTTTTAGTCCCTAATTACCCCATTCTTTCGTCAGCATTGGCATGTCCATTGGTACAGTATCTGTGGTTATCTTGGCCAGAAAAACTCAAATCTTAGAATCATCCAACTATCTACATTCTTGACTCCTGGAATGCTAAATGCTGATGGAGAACATCATCCTTTTTCCCACTGATAGTACTATAATTCCTAGTTTTTGATCCCCAACTTTCAACACTTCATGGTAAATGTTTATATTGCCTTAATCCATTTCCTTCTTATTCTTTCCAGTAGCAACTTGAAACCTCTTCCATTTTCTTCAAGAAATCTACTCTACTAGCACTTAGTTCCCAGCATATTATCATTTACTTCACAGAGAAAACAAAATATAGGGGTGCCTGGGTGGCTCAGTGGGTTAAAGCCTCTGTCTTCGGCTCAGGTCATGATCCCAGGGTCCTGGGATCTAGCCATGTCAAGCTCTCTGCTCAGCAGGGAGCTAGCTCTTCCCCACCCTACTCCCCCACCCCCGCCCCCCGCCTGCCTTTCTGCCTTCTTGTGATTTCTGTCTGTCAAATAAACAAATAAAATCTTAAAAAAAAAAAGAAAGAAAAAAACCAAAATATGTCAAGACGAAACTCCCTAAACATTCTTCTTCCTCACCTACAAATGTACCATCATCTAAACTTATATTTCCTTTTCTTCTACCCTACTAGAAGAGGTTTGTTTCCTTCCCCCCCTTTCCAACCCCCATGCGTCTGCTTTCTTCTCTGTCTTTACAGGTTTATTTCCACCAGCATTTTAATTTGCTCATATTTCTCAGGGATAAAAAAATATATTTTCATGTGTGAATGCATTTATATATTACGGATATAATTCCAACCAAAGCATCATGAAATAGTACTATATGTGATGTATTCTAATATTATCTATTCTATAATACTTCATTTTTCCCCATATGCTGACTAAGATCCACTCAATTGATTTCACACCCAATAATGAGTTTTTCTGAGAAAAACTTGTCTATGTACAAAAGGAGACATATAAAAATTCACATTGCCACATTTCTTATAATACCAAAAAATGGAAAATGGGAATAACCTAAATGTTCATCAATAAAAGAATACAGATATAAATTGTTGTATGCTCATGTGGAATTCCACATAGAAAATAAAACTGCAGTTACATGTACCAAATGTGGTCACCTCAAAGATAAAATACTGATTAATAAAATCAGTTTGCAAAAATAAAGCTATGATTTAATACATTTAATACCTTCCAAAGTTCAACTCCAAATTTCATCCCATTAGAGGTTAGAGCTTCAACATATGAATTCTGGAGAAATACATTCAGTTCATAACATTCTGCCCTGATCTCCCCAAATTCATGTCCTTCTTGCATGCAAAATACATTCCTTCCATCCTAACAGCCCCAAAAGACCTTACTAGTTCTGGCATCAATTCCAAAATATGAAGTCCAAAGTCTCATTTAAATATCTTCTAAATCAGGTATGGGTATGATTAGAGGTATGATTCACTCTGTAGCAAAATTTCTTTCAAGCCATGAACCTGTGAAACCAGACAAGTTATGGGGCTTCCAATATAATGATGGGATAGGTGGAGAACAGATATTCTCATTCCAAAGGGAGGAATGTAAATGAAAGGATGATGGGTCCAGGTCCAGGAAAATTCCAAACCTCACAAGGTAAATACCATTAGGTCTTAAGGCTTAGGAATAATCCTCTTTGGTCTGATGCTCTGCCTGTCAGACTTATTGGGGCAGCAGTCTCTCCTTCGGGACTCACAGAGTCCCCTCCTCCACTCCTGGTTCCCTGTAGCTGTGGAGGGTAGGAATTGCTTGTTCTGGAGGCTCTGCCAGGAGCCCCTGCCTGGCTTGTGTTAACTTAGGTGATGCTTTCCCTTTGAAACTGAGGAGGGAGCCCTGATGATCTCTGACTTGCCTTTGGGGTTTTTTCCCTTGTCTTGAAGAATAGTGTGAGTAACAGCCAAACAGCTCTATGGTCTGCGGAATCTAAGTTCAACTGCCTTCCTTCTTTTCATCCTGCTTCTTCTGTTCCCTTTAGTTCAAATTGGCAGGGTCTTAGCTATATAATCACATCTCATTCCTGGGCTCTGTTGAAATGACTGATTATAATCATTTTTCACAGCCACACTAAGGCCAGTGAACTATACCTTTGGTGTTTTCTCCCAAACACATTTTCTCATTTTTGCAATATGGACAGGCTGAGAATTTTCCAAATCTTTAAGATCTGGTTCCTTTTTGCTGAATGATTTCTTCTTCAAATTTCTTATCTCTTCTTGTGTTTTACTTTAAGCGTCAGGAGTAATCAAGTTACTCTTCAAATTTTCTTAGAAATCTCCTCAACTAAATACCCAATTCCATCATTGACAGGTTTTCCCCTACAACACCCTAGAACACTAACAGGATTCAGGCAAGTTCTTTGTCACTCTTTAACAACTATCACCCTTTCTTCATTTTCCAGTAATATATTCCTCATCTCCATTGTGATTTCATCAGAATATGAAGTCAGACTTTGTCATCCATACTTCTACCAACAACCTGTTTATGATAATTTATGTATTTTCTAAGAAGACGAAGGCTTTATGTCTAGCTCTCCTTTCTCTCTGAGCTTTTAACCAGACTGTCTTCAGCAGCACCTTCATGGCAACTTCTGCTTTTTCTAGCATGAACCTCAAAACTCTTTCAGCCTCAATCCATTCATCACCCAGCTCCAAAGTTGCTTCCACATTTTTAGGTATTTGTTATAGCAGCACCTCACTTCTTGGTACCTGTTACATGTGATTACTTCCACATATTTTTATAAAAACTTCATGTTCCATCATCAAAAGATAGAGTCTATTTCCTACCTTTTGATTTTGGGAGAGTTTGTGACTTGCTTTTAACCAACAAAATGTGGTAAAAGTAATAGTGAATATCTTCCCAAGGTTAGGTCATAAAAGGTGATGCAGTAGTGATAGGAGCTGAAATACTTTTACTTGGCCCCCCGAGCTATCTGTGAAAAGTGAGTGAGATTCCTCTAAGGCCACCATGCAGTCAGGAAGCCCAAACTAGCTGTCATGAAGAGACCATGTAGAGAACCCCCGAGACTATACTGACAGACGCAGAGATGACCAGTCAGCCTCTAGCTGTTTCATCTCTAGCTACTGCCTAACTGCAGCCACATGATAGGCCATGAATCCAAACAGCTTGACTGAGCTTTTCCTGAATTGCTGACTTATAGAAATTCTGAGATAATTAAGTGACTATTGCACATTAAGCTACTGAGTTTGGGGGTGATTTGTTATACAGCAATATAATAGGAACAAACTGTAAAATTTAAAGCCCTCAAATTAATATTTAAAAAAAGACTAAAAGTAGAATTTTTCATATAAAACAAGACAAATGATTTCCAAGTGGCCTTTTACCTATTTCCTCAAAGCGGAAAAGTTTCCATTTTCAGCTTCTGTGAAGTGAATGGAGTTAAAGCAATCTTTTCAAAGCTTAAAGCCTAAACTTCAGATGATATAACCTCCAGTTTTCTATAGATTTTCCTTAAATATTATCCTTTGCCTAAGAAAATCATTTCTACCTTGTTCTGCTAAGATAGAAAAATAGATCTATGGGGAGAGAGAGTAAGACAGAGAGACAGAATGGATAGGGAAATGGAAAAACTTTACATAGATTTGAAAGGAATTGTGTCTACTGTGATAGAAAAAGGTTGCCAGCTTCAACTTTAATTAAGCCATTTCTTACCTCTCATTATGCTTACAAAAATAATTATGAGGGTGAGGAAAGGGGAGAGCATGGAACACTGTCTATCGGTAGTATATTTTAAGTCTCTATCATTTCAAATCACACCCTCTGTGGTGAAGTGTTGTAGCAATGGTTGGGAGCAGATCCAAGTTTTGTGGAGACAGAAGCTAACACAAAGTTGAAGATTCTCCTAAATTAAAGGAATCTAAAATTACAAATATAAAATTAACTATGAAAAGAAATATTTATTTAGACAGGGAAAAGAAATCACAGCAACAACAACAAAAAAAACCCCACAGGTTTTAAGAAGCTGACAAATACTATCAATACTACAATATCCAGGAAAAAATATATTTGTGTTAATTAACTGCCTGACACACATCTTAATACTGTTTAACCACATCTTTTGGCTGTATTTTATAGATTAATTACTTCTCCATACAACAATGATTACAAAATATTTTCTATAGATAGAATATTTTCCTCTAGCATGGTTGATTAAAACTATTTTTTTTGCTATTAATAGTTTATAAAGTTGTATATTTTTAAAGTCATATATGCTGTATTACTGAATATATATACACACATGTGTGTATATGTATATAATATATACATAAATATAGTGAGAACTAAATCCTCCACTTAAAATTTTGCACTTCAGATGACTGAAAACTTTTCTACCAACCAGCTTCTGGCTTTGAACATTTAAAACTTTCTTTCTCTTCTACCTTACATACAGTTTGTTGCTGTAAGATATCATCATATTGTAATATTGATCCACAGAGTGATTTGGCCAGGGGACAATATGTTTCTAGAAGTCACTGCTACACCAGGAGAGCTAATAATAATTTAGTTATGCAAGGGAGTGACTACAAACTATATTAAGCAACCCCCCAAACTGAAACAAAAGAGTCTCCAACTCAATTTCTCCTTACCTAGATTTCAAGCATGCCACAGCAACTCCACTGTCATATGTCATACAGAAAAATATGGCGAACGGAAGTCGGAGTTGAAGATGAGTGTTCGTTTTCTTTTTTTTTTTTTTTTTTTCAGTTTTTTTAAAGATTTTATTTATTTACTTGACAGAGAGAGATGACAAGCAGGCAGAGAGGCAGGCAGAGAGAGAGGAGAAAGCAGGCTCCCTGCTGAGCAGAGAGCCCGATGCGGGGCTCGATCCCAGGATCCTGAGATCATGACCTGAGCCGAAGGCAGCGGCTTAACCCACTGAGCCACCCAGGCACCCCGAAGATGAATGTTCTTAACGTGATTAAAACATCCACAAAATATATGATCTTGTGAATAAATTAAAAGGCTGCCCCAGATTTCTGGAAGGGGCCCACACACATAAAAGCTCATGGTAAATCTACCTTACTTATGACTATACATTTTATATCCCTGTTGGGGAGTTTTCAGGTCTCTTAGAGGAGTTCCCCATTCCAGGTCAAGTCTTTGCCTATCACCATAGACAGGGCAATCTTACCTAGACTGGCTGCTCAGATTAACCCATTCCCAGTCCTTATCGGTTTATGTAATCCAGAAAAAGTTAATGAGAATTTCCTAGAATTGAATATGGCTATTCAGGGAGGAAAATCACTTTATAATGGGGATGCTAAACAGAAAAAAAGAACCCACATCTGCTGATGACTGACTTTCCCCTCTATGGAAAGACCTTGTTTGAGAATAAAGCCAGCATTTAAAAGCATTACTGTGACTTTGAAGCTTTGAACCTCTAGAACCAGATGTGCACCCTCTCTAACTCCTCCCTCTTATTACAGACAATAAATTCCCTTCTTTCTTCAACTAAGTTGAATTCTTAGAATTTACAACCCAAACATCCATGAGTAATACTACAGCCTTTCCTTTACTACATTAGAATGTTTTGTTCCAATTATTATGTAGCAATTACAGAAAATGTAAATTTTAATAAAAAATAAATAAATATCTCCATCATTTAGAGAATTTCTCAGATCTGGCAACACAAGTAACATGAAATATTATGTACAAGGGAGAGGGAGAAATGTTAAACACACAAACAAGAACTAGTAATTGTGTTAAATTTCATGTTAATAAATTTTAACTAAGATAAAACAAAGGATAATATACACTAAAATAGACCTGGCAGACTTAAAATACAAATCTTTTTAACTCCAAGGTATTTGTATAGGGTATTTGCTTTAACTAATCCAAAGAAAGTGGTATTAAAATATAATATTTTTTAAATGTGTAATATCAGACAAAAGATCAAAGAAAAATGATTGGGAGCCCCCAAATATAATTATATTTTTAATATTTTTATATTTTATTTATATTTATTTATTTATTTATATTTATTCATATGATTATATTTTATATTATTATATTTATGAATTATGAACCATATAAATATTTATATTTATTTGTATTATATTTTTATATTATTTTTATATTTTTATAGAAATATATTATGCTCCTATAAAATTATAGGATGGAGGTGGCAGTTAAGATCAATTAGAAAACCAAAGATTACTTGAGTGGTGGTCCTTACATAAGGAAAAAAAAAAGAAACCAAACTCATATCCAAAGTGAAATTAAATTCCATGTGAGTTAAAGCTGCAAATGTAAAAAATAATAAATATTTATGTGGTCATGGAATGGTGAAATGGAATACCAGAGATTGAATTCAATATGTCAAAAAAGATTTATCTGTCTTTAAGAAATTAAAAATATCACAATATAAATTTTAAATAACAATACAAAGCGAAAATATAAAATAAGAATACAAATGACAAGCTGGAAAATCATATTTTAAATATGTCTGACAGAATAAAGGTAATACATAAAGGACTCTTGTAAACTGATAAGGATAAGAAAAAAGTAAGTCCTCTAGTAGACCTGTAGATAAAGGGGATGAATTCCCCAACCTCCCAATATTAGAAAAGACATATATGTTTTAATATGTTGACAATGGCTACATCAGGATAGTAGAATTACAGGTGATTTTTTGTTCATTACATCGTGTTTTGTGTTTTTCAAGATTGAGCATGTGTTCTTTGCATAATTAGAAAAGCAAACAATGTTCATGTAACCTAAAACCTCGTGACAAACCTTAGAGGAAAAAAAAAAATCTAAGGAAAATTTATTTTAGAGGGTAAGACCCAATTCTAAACATACTGTCATTTTCCATGAAACCTTACGCATTAGTTACTTGTTTCTGTCTCCCATTAGGCTTTAGAAGCTAATCTCATCACACATGGAAATCTTTACAACCTAACTATTTTACTATAGCAAATGGACCTAAGACCTTTTTCAGCGTGGTTGTGGGTGCTGGTATGGACCATGCTCCTGGTTCTCCACATTAGGTTGATACTAACCCTACGTGTCTCCCACCTCCACCCTCACAATCAGTGACCCAAGGGCCCACCTCTGCAGGGCCCAGGGCCCAGCTTGGCCCAGATCATGGGAGTGTTTAATAGCTACTAGTTCAACTGAACTGAACTACGCTTCTACGATTATGAAAGGCCTCTATGACCCAGAAAGGCACGGTAAAACAGAGTCAGTTCGTTACTCTGTTGTCTTTTATATGGTCGAGTATTTTCATGTGAACTAATTTTCCAATTTACTTCAAGTCACTTACATTTTCAATTAATTTTCACATACCGCAAAAAGAAATGAGATAACTGTGAAAGTTGAGTCATTTAACATATAAAAACATATGATGTTCATAGAGAGAAAAAATTACAAAAAATTAAAATTTTCCACAGGTACTTATTATAAAGCCATGATGAAGACTAATTCAAATCAAGGGGCCAAAACTGGTCCAAGTGAAACCAGTACAACAAAATCTTTCTTTATATTAAATAATACACTTAACTTTCCCAAATATTCAGAACTTCTAGTTAACATATTGCTTCTAAAAAGAGGTTTACTAGATATACATATATATTTTTAAAGGTTTTATTTATTTACTCGACAGACAGAGATCACATAGGCAGAGAGGCAGGCAGAGAGAGGAAGAAGCAGGCTCCCTGCTGAGCAGAGAGCCCGATGCGGGGCTCGATCCCAAGACCCTGGGATCATGACCTGAGCCGAAGGCAGAGGCTTTAACCCACTGAGCCACCCAGATGCCCCTGCTAGATATATTTTTAATATCTAATTTGTCATTTGTTATTATTTGCATAACTGTATTAAAATCATGAAAGCAACTTTTCATCCCACAGATTAATACTGTCATCTGAAGACTTATTTTTGTTATTAAATTACTTGGCAAATAGGTTTCTTGATAGGTAGCCTAATGTTTATGCTATGCTGAGCCAGTGACATTCATACTGTCTTAATTAGTAAAGGCTGATTTAATGAGACTTCTCTATTCTAGCAATATTGTAAGTAAAATATGATTTGAAATGTAAGCATTTCTAAAGAATGACCTTTACTAACACAAAGGGTACTGTTATTTAATGTAGGATACATTTATCTATCATCAAATTTTATTTATCCACAGCATGTTAACTCTAAAATAATGAGATTTTTAGCTTTACTTGTTTTGAACAGTAGGTCCTAAAAATGTTTTCCTCAATTTATTCTCAAAAGATAAATATATATTTTTTCCATTATAGAACAACTCTAACATCTGCACTTGCAGAGTTATACTTAAAGGTACTTTTACATTTCATTACGCACTAAATCATCAAAATAAACATTGAGGATCATGAATGCCTGGCTTTTCAATGAATGCTTCTGTATATTGTTTCTTTTCAAATCACTGTTTTCATTTTAAAGATAATCAATCATAGAGTCACACAATAACAGAACTGGGAAATGATGTGGAGAGGTTACAAATTTACTCACACTTTGCAACTCAATGTGTTTAAAAAAAAAAAAAGTACCTTTCTTATTTGTTTATTTATTTATTTATTTATTTGACTGATCTGCTCTTCCTCAGGAGCAAACTTATCACGAGCTTCCAGGAACACCCGCCTGTCTCTTGCTCTTCCCCACATGGTCCCACCACTTCCACCTTCTGAGGCTCTTATCAGGGGCCTATGGATGGCATAATCAAGGGGATTTCCTCCATCTGCCTCCATGCATAATCTGACCCTATGTTTCAAAGGGGATCAGGATAAAGACCCCTTGTTTTGGCTCTCCCATGAACACATGTAACTCTGTCACTACCATTCCATGAGTTGGCTAAAATGGAGAGGGGGCAATAATTATATTCATGAACCTCTCAACCCTTGCTTTTCCTATCTCTTCTAACCTTCACTGTACTCAAATGAAAAGGGCAGGCTTGCCACCTCCTTTTTCATTTTAGATGCATTATAAATATATCACACCCACTCCTTGAGGTGGCAAGTTATATTCTGTTTTCCCTAGAGGTCATATTGGCAGATGAAATACAAGGACATCCTAGCTTACTGACGTCTGAGCTTCCAGAAGGATAAACTAAGCTATTTGCAGTGGGCTGCAATGCTCTCTTTGTGTAACCAGCAGTGGTTTGGTTTCAGACTGGCTTTCACACCCAGAGGATATAAAAGGTTTTAACTGCCACCAGGTTAACTTAGAAAGATACAATAGGGGAAACGTAGCATGTCTGCGTGATCTCATCAAATGCATCTTCAGTGGAAGCCCTTATGGCAGTCCAGGCATTGCTTCCCAAATCCCATTAATATTATGTTCAACTTGGGGTGCCTGAGTGGCTCAGCGGGCTAAAGCCTCTGCCTTCGGCTTGGGTCATGATTCCAAGGTACTGGAATCAAACCCTGCATCAGGCTCTCTGCTCAGCAGGGATCCTGCTTCCCCACCCCTGTGTCTGTCTCTCTGCCTACTTGCGATCTCTGTCTGTCAAATAAATAAATAAAATCTTAAAAAAAATTTTTTTTAAATATTATGCTCAACTTGGGGTGCCTGGGTGGCTCAGTGGGTTAAGCCTCTGCCTTCAGCTCATGTCATGATCCCAGGGTCCTGGGTTGAGCCCCACATCAGGCTCTCTGCTCAGCAGGGAGCCTGCTTCCTCCTCTCTCTCTGCCTGCCTCTCTGCCTACTTGTGATGTCTCTCTCTGTCAAATAAATAAATAAAATTAAAAAAAAATTTACTCAACTCAGTTGTAAGAAATGCGATCCCACAAGTGAATGCAAGCTCCTCAGACATAAGGAAGCCTCAGACATGAAGGAAATCACATCTTGTAATCGCCTCTGAGTATATTTTATAAGTCTCTACAAGATACATTCGAAGTTATGAAGGAACTACCAAAGGAAGCTGAGGTTATGTTTTTTCTGACAGATTTTCATATGCTTGTGATCACATGGACCTTTGGGTTTGTATGTCAGATAACAGTCTTCTTAATCCCAATAAGGAGTGTACCCCACAATAAACAATATTGAATATAGCTGACATTCCATATTTATCTTAACTAAGTACGTTTTCAAGGAAACAATGTTGGCAGAGGGTAAATCCAAGGCCATCAAGACATTCAAGACAGGTTTTTTTTTTTTTTTTTAAGATTTTATTTATTTATTTGACAGACAAAGATCACAAGTAGGCAGAGAGGCAGGCAGAAAAGGGGTGGGGGTGGGGGAAACAGACTCCCTGCTGAGCAGAAAGCCAGATGCAGGGCTAGATCCCAGGACACTGGGATCATGACCTGAGCCGAAGGCAGAAACTTAACCCACTGAGCCATCCAGGCGCCCCTCAAGACAGGTTTAGACTTGATGATCCCTCTAGAGGGTAAACCTAAAAATACATTGACAATTTAAAACCATAATAATAATACCTAATTTGCTTGACAAAATTACCCAAAATGAAAACACTGGTCAAGAATAGAATACAAATGTCAGGATGATGGCAAAGATACTGATTAATTTTAGACTTTAAGTACCATGTTAAAAAATATCTGGAGTAAACACTAAAAGAGCAAAGTAGAATATAAACCTCCAAACATGTAAAAATCTGAAATGGGATTTTACAAAAAGGCAAAGCTCATGCCATCTAAAAGCCCGAGAAAAGGGGCGCCTGGGTGGCTCAGTGGGTTAAAGCCTTCGCCTTTGGCTCAGGTCATGATCTCAGGGTCCTGGGATGGAACCCAACATTTGGCTTTCTGCTCCACAGGAAGGCTGTCTCCCCGACCTCCTTTTGCCTGCTTCTCTGCCTACTTGTGATTCTGTCAAATAAATAAATAAAATCTCTTAAAAAAAATTGAGAGAAGGCAAAAAGGAAATAGAAAGCACATGATAAGATGATAGAAAGGAAATCCAAGCATACCAGTAATTGCTATAAACATAAATGGACTAAACTCTCCAGATAGTTTCAAAATAAAGATTGGGGTAAAACATAAAAACATAAATTTAAGCTATGTGGCTTTTAAAGGAGACATAGAAAAAAATAATAAAAAACTCCCCTAGTAATTATTATCCAAAAAATAGACTTTAAGACGAAAAGAATTACTAGAGATGAAAAAGTATGCAATAAAAAGAGTTTCAATACATTATGAAGGAATGCACAAATGTTAATAATAGTAATAAAAAGAGCAAGATTAGAGATGTGTCAAAGATTCAAACTGATTATTAAGGGTTATAATTATATATTTATACTACAATTTGGAAAATATAAATGAAATGGGAACATTCCTAGAAAAATACAGATCATCCAAAATTGACTCAAGTAGAAATAGAAAACTTGAGTCATTTTAGATTGGTTTTAAAGTAAGTTTTTCGAGTCATTTAAAAGACAGATAAAAGCAATCTCACAAATTCTTCCAAAGAGAAAAGAAGGAAGATACAGATGGCCCCTGACTTAAAACTGTTCAACTTATGACTTTTGAACTTCAGGCTGGTGTGAAAGCAATGTGAACTCAGTAGAAATTGGGGTTCAAATTTCTCTTCCTGGGCTGGTGATATGCAGTCTGCTGCTCTCCTGTGATGCTGGGCAGAGGCAGCGACCCATCCCATCACCAGAATAAACAACTGAACCACCTACAACCATTCTGCACCAATATAACCATTCTGGCTTTCACTTTCATACAGTATGAAGTCAATTACATGAGCTAATGCACACTTTTTTTTTAATAAAATAGGGTTTGTGTTAGATCATTTTGCCCAACTCTAAGCTAATTTAAGTGCTCTGCACCCATTTAAGGTAGGCTAGGCTAAGCTGTGATGTTCGATACGTTAGGCATATCAAATGCACTTTTTGACTTGTGCTATTTTCAACTTACCATGGGTTTATCAGGGTGTAACCCCATTGTAAGTTGTGGAAGAGTATACTCCTCAATTCATTTTATGACACTAGTATTTCCTATAACAAAAGTATATGAGGATAACAAGAAAAAATTTAGTCTCACTCATGAAGACAGATTAAACAATCAAAAATTAATAGCTTACTGAATTCAGAAATGGATTAAAAGTTAAATATTATGAGCTAGGCACATTTACACAGTTGGTTTAATTAGAAAATTGATTAACTATATACACATATATAATAAAAGTAAAACCATACGATACATTTTAACAAATACAGAAAAAGCATCTAATAAGATACAGTATCATTTATGAGGAAGGGAAGCAGGCTCCCTGCTAAGCAGAGAGCCTGGAACGAGGCTCGATCCTAGGACCCTGGAGTCATGACCCAAGCTGAAGGCAGAGGCTTGAACCCACTGAGTCACCCAGGCACCCCTAAAAAATCTCATACTTCTTGGTGACATTTAAGAATATTCTCTTTAAGACTGGGAATAAAGGCAAAACATTTCTAAAGCATTTGTTTTCTTCTGCCTCTTTATGTTTACCAGAAAATGGGGTGTCTCGACCAAAATGGCGATATAGGAGGCTCTTGAATTTCCCCCTTCCATGTGATGCACCGACTATACATGGAGCAATTTCCTCTGAGAGAAATTCAGAAACTAGCTGAGTGACTCCTACACAGGGAAACTGAGAAATATCCACATTGAAAAGGCCTGCATCTTGGTGCTGACTGCAATTCTCCTCTTTGAAATACTGACAAGTTCTGGCATGTGCTCAACCACTGGGAGATACTAAGAAAAAGGGCAGTGACTTAGACAATCACAAAGGTGATTGTCTATATCTATATCCATACCTATGTCCATATCTATATCTATATCCATATCTATATGAATATCTGTATCCATATATCTATATCTGCCTCTATTTCTCTAGAAATTATCAGAAATATATGGATTTTAGAAATACAAGGAATATAGCCAGCCTTATAAATGAAGGAAATCCTGCTATTTGTAAACACATGGATGGTCCTGAAAGGAGTTAGGGCATTATGCTAAGGAAAAAAAGCTGGACAGAGACAGGAAACACTGCATGGTATCACTTATATGTGAAATTTTAAAAATAAATAAATAAAAGCCAAACTCCTAGAGACAGATTGTAGAATGGTGACTGCCAGGGGCTGATGTAGGGGGAAATAAAGAGATAATGCTATAAGGGTATAAATTTTCAGCAGCCATGAGTATGGATTTAATGTTAACATGATGACTACAGTTGGTAATACTACATTGTCTAACACTTATTTTCCTAAGAGAGTAGAACTTTTTTTTTTTTTAAATTGTATTTATTTATTTTTGTGCACATACACGCAAGGGGAAGGGGGCGGGTAACAGCAAGAGAAGCAGGTTCCCTGAGCAGGGAGCTTGATGCAGAACTCGATCCCAAGACCCTGAGATCATGACCTAAGCCAAAAGCAGATGCTTAACTGACTGAGCCACCCAGGTGCCCTAAGAGAGCAGAACCTAAGAGAGTTCATACACACACACACACACACACACACACACACAAAGATAAACATATGAGGTAATTGATGTGTCCATTAACTTGATTGTGTGAGTCCTTTCACAATGTATATGTATATCAAATCATCATACTGTATGATACTTAAGGTATATGGCAATTTTATTTGTCAATTATACCTCAATAAAACAAAAAAAATATTGAGTATTACACAATTTATAATAAAAAAGGAATAAAAAAAGAATGTACACTTTGACCATTCCTATTTAAATTACCAATTTGTTTGTTTAAATTATTGGTTCTAGGAGTGCCTGTGTGCCTAAGTCAGTTAAGCAGCCAACTCTGGATTTCAGCTCAGGTCATGATCTCAGGGTTCTGGGATTGAGCCCCAAGTCAGGCTCCATGCTCAGCATGAAGGCTGCTTGTCCCTCTCCCTCTACATCTTCCCCCCAACCCTAGCTCTCTCTCTCTCTCTCTCTCAAATAAATAAATAAAATCTTAAAAAATTTTTACTGGTTGTAACCAGTACAGTAAAATAAAAAGTTTTTAAAAGTACAAGGTATAAAGAATAGACAAGATGCAATAAAATGGATACTATTTGTAAGATGATATGATTATATAAAAAATATCTAACAAAAGATGTTCCAGCCATTTTTTTGAAGAAAATTATAAAACCTTACAGCAAAGACTTAAAGAAGAGATAAATTGAGCATGGTAGACCATGCTATTGGATAAGAGGACTCAACATTTGTATGGAAGAGTAAATGGCTGAGATAGATATAATTGTTGAAGTAAAAAGCCAAAAAGGAGTGCTTGGCAGAAACAGTTATAAAGACTTTTTAGAAGTCTGTACTATTAGGACAAAATGGGTTTGGTGTAAGGACAGAAAAATGAGCCAATGGAACAAAACAGAGACTGGAAATAAGTTGGACATATACAGACACTTAATTTTTAACAGAATGGGCACTGAAAACCAGGGTTAAGAAAGTATGTCACTAAATGACTCTGGAACAATTGGTTATCTATAGAGAAAAAAGGAAACTGCATAAAATTGACTATATAAAGATAACTCCAGGTAGACGAAAAGTTTAAAGCTAAACTACAGCACTTGTAGAAGAAGAATACATTGAGGATCTATATGATCTTGAGGTAGGGAAAGACTTCTTAAACAGAACACAAAAGTACAAAGCATGAAAGCACTAGAAACATGTGGCTATGTTAAAGTTGAAGGTTAACTTTAACAAGAGACACTAAAAACCAGTGAAAACTGAAGCTATAAACTGAGAATATATCTGCAACATAGGAAATGGAGGATTAGTACAGTATTCGTACTATATAAATAACTGCTTACAAATAAACTTTTTTAAAAAATTAATGACTCAAAGGTGGTAACTGAGTAGGAATAGAAATTTCACAGAAGAGGAAACACAAATGGCCAGTAAACATGAAAAGATGCTTCACCTCATTAGTTATCAGGGATATGCAAATTAAATACCCAGTGAGACAGTATATCACAACCACCAGATTGTCAACAATTTTTAAAAATCAGATAATGTCAAGTGTTGCCAAGCAGGTAACACAATGGAAAGCTTATCTGTTGTTGGTTGGAGTATGAAGTGATACCTCAACTTGGAAAAATAGTTTGGCATTTCTTCATTCAGTGTGTATTAATTTACTTAAAATACATTTGGTACTATTCTGGGACCACAGCATGAGCAAAACAGATAAAATTGTCATTTCAGGTTGAAATGTACATCTCTTATGGCCAAAATTCCACTTCCTGGAAAGTATATGGCCTACAGAACATAACTATATAACCTGGAGAAATCTACATATGTGACTGTTCAAAACAATACTGCTTCTAAGTCAAACTAAAGAAGAAAGATGATAACCAAAATGTGTATTGTCAGTGGAATGGGTAAATAAATTGGAGTATGGGATACAAAAGAATATAAAACACTGAAGATGAATAAACTACAGCTATATATAAAAAGGAATCTCAAAAATTATGTTAGTGGAAAAACTAAATCTATTTTATTATTTATTTATCTTTTTTAAGTAGGCTCTGTGCCCAAAGTGAGGCTTGAACTCACAACCCTGAGATCAAGAGTCACATGCTCTACTGATTGAGCCAGCCCCAAAACTAAACATATTATAAAGACATATTCATATTTAGTAGTAAACTATAAAGAAAAGCAAAAGCCTAACAGACAATTCTGCAGAAGAATTACTTCTAGGCAATAAGAAAGAAGTAAGGGGCATCTAAGGTAGAGTTTTATTTTTGAGTTTGATCTTTTCAAAATTACATCTTTTCAAAATTACATCTATATTTTATACACACTTTGGAAATATTTTATATTTTACAATAAAAAAAATACATGTCCTTAACATACTAATTGGGCTAAGTTTTTTTGTTTGTTATCAATTTGGGTCAAAATAATAAAATAGTAAAATCAAAAACTCACATATGTTACTGCTTCTATATCATATAAAAAATAGTATATCCAATAGCAGTATAATTTTATCTCAGTGAAAAGTTAAAAAGGAACTTAAAAGTATCAGAAAACCAAGTAAAGGATATATGATAACATGGTTATTAAGAGCAAAATCTACAGAATTACACAAAGTCGTCTGAAGGTTCAGCTGAATTGGTACTCAAAAAATATATTTATATATGTAGATGTAACTCCCAGAGTTGTAACTCCCATGGTAGAATCAATCTAAAATTTGTCCCACTAAGAAATAAACCTTATTTAATAAACATGTTTGTTAACAAACATGTTAGCAATTCAGTTGTAAGAGTTTATATAATATAGAGCCATTCATATAAATTGATTCAGCATAGTGTTTATAATATAAGAATTCACATTTAGTGAACACTATTCAAATATAATTTCAGTTCAAGACCAGCAGATGAGGCTATGGTAATGCTTTTCTGAATAGAAATATTGAAATTGAGGTTCTTTCTAAGAGGTTAATGATTACTTTGACCCTTTAAACCAAATTCTAATAAATAACTTCTCTTTACACTGTGGCTAGGAAGTTAGGGAGGAAGGGAATGTATCTACCATCCTTGATGCACAGAGCAGTGCCTGCACATATAAATACTGTTTACAGAAGATTCTTAATTTTAGATTTCTGTAGTTTAAAACATTAATAATTTTGATGTTAAAAAAAGCTTATTCAATGACCAACATGCATTTTAAATGAATTCCAAATCTATGCCCCTACTGATAAGTATATACTCATCTATGATTTATGGAATTTTCACAATGCATATAAACAAATGAGCATTGCCATGAATTAATATTACTACTGTATATCCACGGGAAACTATGTAACAATAATTAAATTCATAGAATGAATATTCAATTTCACCCATTAGATCAAGAACTACAAGTTTCAAAACTTCAGTATAATAAGAAAAAAGGCTTCTCTGATTAAAGATAAAATATACAACATTCAATCAAATAATCAGATTTCTAAACACCTAAGTATTTAGAAATGTCAAGTGAAATTAGTCTAGGGGATTGTCAATTTTAAGCGAAAAGGTTAGTCGTAAATGAAACACTGCTTTTTTAGACATGATCTGTAGAGTCAATAACAAAAACAAGGTTTGACCACCTTAAAATTACCCACCATATGTATAAATATTTCCATGTGTGTAAATGTGTGTGCGTTTATATATGTATACATATAAAAGTATATATGTTTTCCCTTTTTTTTGAGATATACGTACATAAAGTCATTTTAGACATTTTCTCTGGATGCTATAAATTAAGGTGTTAGGTTTTTACACAATGTATTTTTGGTATGTAGTCATAATGTTCTCCAATTCTCTAGTTCTGTCGGTTTCACAATGCTCTAGGGTGTGAAATTGACAAGAAATGGTGCAAAACCAACAACCTGAAGCATAGAACTTTAATAAGTTACCATGCACAATGTTTGAGAAAGACTAGAAAAATAAATATTTGACAGCAATGACTATGCTCCAATTTGATGAGATGTTTCAAACAAAGAATCCCAGATTCTTCCAAATCATGAGTCCTTCTATATGTACAAATGTTTAAAAAATCAAAGTAGGATAATCCAGACAAATACCACACTACCTAAGAACCTTAGAGGGAAAGATACGTAAGAATGAAATCTTACAGTCACAGCAGTTGCTTATTTCCCTAGAGATAAGCTATAGTTCCCACTTTTGCATTCTTATAGATAATGGTCATTTCGAACCCTCTCTCTGCAGCAGCCTTTTTAAATTTCCTTCCCGCAAATCTGAAATAACAATTTAAAAAAGGAAGAGTGTGGAAGGTCACCTTTGGTATTGTGTGTTTTCCATCATTAAAATCTGTCTACTCATTGCCCTAACAAATTAGTTACCATTATTTGGCAGCCCAGAAATCTTTTAAACATTAAATGTGATTTTATATAAAAAGGATTTAGCATAGTGGCTGGCACAAATAAGAACTCAATGAACTGTGATGGTGGAGGTACACGTTTCTCTTTATGTCACCCTTGACCGCTCCTATTCTAGACTTTCTACATTACTTCATGAGGGCAAAGTTAAATATTAGTAATGAAAGAAGCAGCCAGAAAAATAAGGGCTGCTTCTGTTTTCTTAATAAGGGATTTATAATGATGAGGAGGAGGAAGAGGAAATAATATTAGTAATGATGCTGCCTTTGCGCTTTATAAACATCTTTCAAAGACATCATTTCATGTAACAGGCATGGCATCTCTGTAAGTTTTGTAGAGCAGATATCACTTTCCTTATCTTAAGGATGAGGAAATTAAACCTCAGAGAGGTTGAAAAAGTAGCCCAAAGGACACTGACTGCACATTAGGCCATTGAATGCAAAATGGAGACCAGAAGCCACATCACTACAACCCAAGTACTCCCTTATGATTTAAATCAGCATGGCACTCCATATTGAAATATTAATCCTTTGGAGCAAGTAGAGTTTCATGTGGGTGTTTCATGGAACTCCTGGACTAACGTGATCAGTTCAAATAAATGAATAAGTACTCAACATTAAAAACAGATCCCTTGCTGCCTTTGTTTGGGTACAGCAAAAGGAAGACAATTTATCAGATAACATTTCAGTTCCTTTGACTTTATTATTCTTATAAATTGAATTATTATTCTGAAAAATTATTCTTATAAATTGAAAATATATTTAAATGGACTCTAACTCAATTATTGTACTTAAAAATATTCTTCAGTTTAGTTTTTCCAAAAAATAACACTGAAAACAATGTAAAATACAACTGAGTTATTTTCTGGTCCACAGAACTTTCAAGGGGAGTTGTGTTAGCTAAGCAATATTAGGATCCTACAGCATGAATTATCTTATAATGAAATACCTGGGAAAAGTTCTATGTAATTGGGAAAATAATATCTTCAAAGTAAATGATTGCTACAGTTATAAATGTATACTTCTGGCCTTTTAAGGATTAACCATGAGAAAAACATTAATGTTCACTACCCAAAAATATTTATACATTTCTTAAGTAGACTATAATAATATAGTCTTTCTGCTTAGATATAATCTTTATTTTTAAAAACTTAGAATTATATATAAACAAGGTTGGATTGGGAATTATTTGATTAAAAATGTAACCAATGAACACGTCCAAATAAAAACTCTTTTGAATAACCCCCATGGAAAAACAACATGTCACACCTAAATTCTACATATTTAAGCCATATGCAGCACATCAAAGCTACCATAAAGGGACTGAAAAGATTTATTTTGAACATTGAGGAAATCTTACTTGTGAGCAGATGCCTAGACTTAGCCTGGAGGCAGCAGGTTTTCATTGGGTGACTAATCACATCACTGGGGCATTTTGTGAAGTCTCTAGAAAGGATATTTAGTAGTAAAATGCATGCATATTGAAGTTAAACCAGATAGGCACATCAAGATATTTCTGAAGAGCCTCCCCCAAACACAATGAATGCCCTAAGTCTTTTTTTTTTTTAATATTTTGTTTATTTATTTGACAGACAGAGACCACAAGTAGGCAGAGAGGCAGGCAGAGAGAGAGGAAGGGAAGCAGGCTCCCCGCTGAGCAGAGAGCCCGACGAGGGGCTCCATCCCAGAACCCCAGGATCATGACCTGAGCCGAAGGCAGAGGCTTTAACCCACTGAGCCACCCAGGCGCCCCGAATGCCCTAAATCTTAAAACACAAACAGTTCATTCCTGTTCTCCGAGGACAACTGCCCTTCGTCAGGTTTGACTCTGACAAAAATCAGTGAGAATTTTGCCTGAACAAAATGCACTAAACTCCTGCAGCAGAGTCATCTCCATAATAATCTCTCGCTTGATTCCTCAAGTTCTCAGGGCAGCTAATTCTGGAGAAACTCAGAACACATTGCAAATTTTCTTGTTTTTGTTTTTTTTTTTTAAACTGCAAATGCAATCCATCTTCAAAAATCTACACAAATGCTAAAAAAAAGCCACTACGAAATGAAGTCATATGAAAAATAACCCTAGAATTGTTCAGCTTAAGGGGTTCATAAAGAGTACTAAAAATGTCCAAATCTCTCACATAGGAGGTAAGGAATGTGAAGCCCAGAGACTTAATATGACTTACTCAAGTTCTCAAAGTCAGGGGGTGCAGCCTCAGGATAAGAACCCAGAAAACCCAAATCATCTCGCGTTCTTTCCACCACACCATGACCACTTTCATATGGAAGGGAGTGTGAAAGAGACACATTTGTGAAGTTGGAATCTTAAAATTTTTTTCTTTCTCATAGTGAAGCCCCTTTTTGGCCCCCAAGAAAGCAGCATTATTATATGGAAAGCAGCATTATTATATGTGTAAGTATTTCTAAAAATAATTCTAGTTTAAATCTACTATTATCTGGTCTCAATATGTTGCACTTTCTTTCCAAAGGACTGATGTCATCAGAAATCCTTAATATTGGTTAGCAAACTGTGGTCTTTAATTGCTAAAGACAACATCTGTAAATTCTCAGTCAGGAGAACTCTGGGACCACAAAAAAAAAAAAAAAATCAGGGCTAGTTTAATGCATGAGTGATAGAAATCAGTGTGAAACATACACTTCAAGTAGTCTTGTCATTTTATGTATTTACAGGTTTATAACCCATTTATGAATTCTTGATAAAATATTAAATCAGGAAACTACTAAAAATTATTAAAACAGGGTAGCACAAATAGTTTTTAAATTTTTCTTAAATCTAAACCCCAAAGTAACATCTTCTAAAAAGATTCAAATATTTATATTTTAAGCTAGAGTATCAGGCAGAAAAAAGGTTAAATCCTAATAACATAGTGGAGCTAAAACATGACTTTGGTGCGCCTGGGTGGCTCAGTGGGTTAAGCCTCTGCCTTCTGCTCTGGTCATGATCCCAGAGTCCTGGGATCAAGCCTGCCTCGGGCTTTCTCTGCTCAGCAGGGAGCCTGCTTCCTCCTCTCTCTCTGCCTGCCTCTCTGCCTACTCCTGATCTCTGTCAAATAAATAAATAAAATCTTAAAAAAAAATACGACTTCAAACAAAATTTAGTTCATATTAAATATTTACCACTGGAGTAAAAACTGGATTAAAGAAAACTAATGAAAATATTTTTTGTACTCAGAAAAATGGGAAATTAAGTTTCTTTTTTGTTCAAGTTTCCTGAAAATCCCAGAAGGAAACATTTAATTTTCTAGGACACATTGATAGAGGTAAGAAGGCTCCACAGCTAGAGCTGAATTAATCAAGCAAACATCATTGAGAATCAGCAGAACTTTCCTGGTGATTAAACTCAGTTTGAGACAGCTGGAGGTGGACCCAATCTTGCTGGAGATTCCATGAGAACAGAATGTTAAGGGCACAAAATGGACTTCAAAAACAGACTATGTAAACCATTGTAAACCTGTCAGTATTTTCAAGTATACAGGGTAATATGTGAGTAAAAATCAAGAGGGTAAACCTCACATTTTCAAATTAGAGATATCTTTTTAACTAGTATAGCTTCTTACCTAACTTCATTCTTATTTATTTTTTTTTAATTTTATTTATTTGACAGACAGAGATCACAGGTAGGCAGAGAGGCAGGCAGAGAGAGGAAGGGAAGCAGGCTCCCTGCTGAGCAGAGAGCCCGATGTGGGGCTCAATCCCAGGACCCTGGGATCATGATCTGAGTGAAAGGCAGAGGCTTCAACCCACTGAGCCACCCAGGTGCCCCTTCATTCTTATTTTTCGAGTTGGATCATGTTTACATGAAATATTTGCCTTCTCCAATTTCCTAAAATTTCCAAGGGTCATGGAACTATTAATGATCAGAAATGCAAAAGACTGAATACCATAGTGTTCCAAGGCTGGAATTACTTTAATTGTTAATTCTAAATTATTAAATCTAACTATATCTGGATTCCTGTTTGATCTATTTAATACCAATGTTGGGAAAATTCCAAAATTGTCCGCACCCCTAATTAGAGTGACCATACATCACAGTAAAAAGCAACCCGACTTTATGCTTGGGTCCTGGCTTAATCATAAATAACTCTTAAAAGGGTCTCATTTTGATGATAAATGATATAACCATCAACTATATAGAACTTTAAATGGCTTCTTCCCTTACTCTCCTAGTCCCTATGAAGACTTTCTTCCATGTAACTTAATACTAGAAAAGAAATTAATGCTGACTTCTCCTTAATAGAAAATTTTCAATTTCAATATACAAGCTTGACTTTTTAGGTGTTACCTCATGTCCCTTCCCACTTTGTTACCAGTATGAATTTTGCTTCTTCCTATGGAAATCGTGCATTACTGTTCTGACATTCCCTGCCCCCAGTCCTCCAACCCCTTAGTGCTTAGTTGGCTTGGAAGCACAGACTTACTTGAAAATATTAAATCTATAAGACAATGTTTTAAAATCACTAACTTCATTAGTAACTTAGAAACCAATTACTGCAATACAGTTCATTTGTAAACTGGGTACAGCTTTTGTACTGATAAAAGAATAATTTAGGACAAAATTTAATGGTTAATAAATACCATTGAAAAAACACCTCAATGAATGAATGATAAGGAATGGACTTCATAGGCAGGAGGTTTAGTGTGAAGAAATAGAAAAATTCTTATGCCACAAAGAGAAAGGGACAGAAGGGTGACAAGATAAAGGAGAAGAACCATAAAATCAAAAGTGTAATTAAGTTTGAAAGAATCCCTGTCACCCACTGGCTTTGCACAATGACTAGCATGTCCTAAGGCACCAAAAGTTATAAACTTGGTCTACTGGGATATTTTTATCTTTTTTACTGTAAAAATGTAACTCAGACTTTATCATGGAAGTCACTTGTTAAAATGGATTAGGTTTTTAGAAATAAATATTGAGCAGACTGAAATGCATTTATGTCTTCAAGTGAAATATGCATACATTGGCCTTCAATCCGTAATGTTCAGGTCCGGCTAATATTGTTCCCCTTTTGTACAAAAGAGGAAGCCAAGGCTATAAATGTAGAAAAGTGTACCTCTGCTTTAATTTTTCACAATTGTCTTGTTTCTAAGTTTCATGCTAGGTTCTGTAGCATATGCGACTTTGTTTCATCATCACTCCTATCCAATCAGGTACGTTTTACAGATGCAAACACTGAGTTTAGAGACTTTAGACAACTTTCCCACAGAGCTGATAAAAGTCAGGGTCAGGGTTTGAACCTCTGGCTGCCAGTTGCCAAATCCCAAACACCTTGCCACTGTGCTCTGTAATCTCTCTCTGAAGAGCTCCTTCATGATCAACTTATTTGTGGTGCTTCTTCTCGAAGACTCTCCATTACCTGCCCAGTAGAGCACAACCCCCTGAACCAGTCTCTAAGGTGGTTTTAGAACAAGCTGAAAAGCATTAAAAAAACCCCACATGCCAGCAGTTTGGATTTAATTGATCGGGGTAGAGCGTAGGCATCAGCACTATTTAAAAGTTCCCCAATGGATTGTAACACGCCACTGCAGCTGGGGAAGTCTCCCAGAGACTTGCATCCAGGGGTCCCTTGCAACTGGCTTGTCTGCTCTGCCAAAACGCTGTTTCCTGACAGTTCTTCCCAGCCATCTCACCCTCAGACATGCCACGGACCACCATTTAGCACTAATCTTTACACAAAGAAATAATGCCTATCAGAGGAAAGAAAGTCCTACTTTTTCAGCTTCACATCTCCTTTCTGTACAAAGGTTCAGCCTTTGCAGTTTGAGTATCACAATTCCTGCACTGATTCTTGGGCACTTCTTTGAAACTAAAACTGTGTAACATGGAAAGTTTGTAAGTCATCTTTCCCTGATCTATTCCTGCTGCCATTTTTATGAGGCAAAGAGAGATGGAAATTCATAGAATATTAGTATTAGGTCAACCATGATTATATCTAGTTAGCTTAGAGCACCGTGCCAATGAGGCTAATATTGTGACTTTCACGTCTAGTTGGCTCTGTTTGGATTCACAAACCCAAACCACCTTTAATCCGGGGTAGTCAATGCATAAATGTCAGCAATTATGCAGTTGATCATAATAGAGATGTGTATATGTGAATGTGTACATATGTGTGTGTGTGTGTGTATCTGTGAAAATCCAAAGGCATCATCTTCAAATGCAAGCAAGAGCATATTTTAAAAAAGCAGCAGTGTAGCCAACTTAGACCGATTAGAAGAGAGAAGGAAAATGTCTAGTTGATCAACAGTTAGCTGATCATAATATTAACCAAGTCCTTCATGCCACGTTTCTGCAAGCTAACATTTAATATAATATAAAATCACTCCCACTTCAGCTCAGCTTGGATTTTGAGTTATTAAACAAAAAGAATGTGTTAAATTAACATTCACACTCAGCATTAAACCCCTAGAAGCAAAGGAATTGAAGACATCCATTGTCAAATCATGACTTTGTATTACAGTCCCAAAGGTAAGATCACCCAGTGTTATGTATTTCTTAGAAAACTAAATGTATGAGATTAAAAAACAAACCCTCTGCACAAAAGGGTGAGCTCAGTGCAGTACTGAATGCTGTCATGTTTGTGGATTTAAGGCATGCCTTCCTATTATTTTAATGTAGTTTTGTTGTTTCTTCTTTTCCTTTTCATATATTAGTGTGACTCGCATTGAGGTACTTCAGAAGTTTTCATTTCACAAAGCTGAGGTCCCTCACGTCCCTGCTGTTTTACATGGACTAACACATCTGAATGGATTTTATGGAAGAGACCCACAAGTGATATTGTTCAAGCATGAATACTTGAGTGTACTTCCTGAAAGTTCTGGAAGGAAAAACACACATCAGGTAGGCTAAGGCTGGACACCAGGACTGGACACAGAGGGTCAATACAGCACCTGCTCAGGAATTGACCAAACAGCAGCTTTTCACATTGGGACAGACATGTGGGAGGACAAAGGCCAACAGACTGGATCATCATCCAATTACCCGGTAAAATGGCTTCTGCCTTCCTCACCTATTAACCGTGGCCGGAAACTATGCAGTCCTCATCTGGCAACTCTACAAGCTTTCACTGGGACAACTTTTAATTACATCACATTCCTATCATTTTCTCTCTGCCTCTTTCATCTTTCATTTTTTATATGAATATATCTATTATTCTCAAAAGTAAACTTCTCCAAAGTAAAAGTATATTAAAAAATTCAAGAGTACAAAAGGGCATAATACTTAAATGAAAGTCTACTTCAAACAGTATGAAAGGGAATACAGTCAAAAGTAATTCTACTTTGAACTCCATCTCTAGACTCCCTATGAAATGGATTCATCCCTTCTTTTTCTCTTTCTTCTCCTTCCTCCCTCTTCTTCTCTCTCCGCATATATTTGTATGTATATACCTAATACACACACAAACATATGTCTAATGGAAACAACATATATTTTGTACTGCATATTTCTTGTTTTACTTATACCTTACACATTATCCCATATCAGTTGTTACTGTTACTGAAATTCATATGTTGAAATCCTAATGCCTAATGCGATGGCATCAGGATGTGGGGACTTTGGGAGATGATTATGTCACAAGGGTAGAGTCTTCATAAATGGGATTTATGTTCTTATAAAAGAGACCCCACAGAGATCCTGTGTCCCTTCTGCCATGTGAAGATACAACAAAAAGTCTACAACCTGGAAAAAAGAACTCACCTGACCATGCTGCCCGCTGACCTTGGATTTCCAGCTTCTAAAACTATGAGAAAGACATTCCTGTTGTTCATAAGCTACTCCATCTGGAGTATTTTGTCATAGCAGCCCAAACAGGCTAAGACAATGTCACCTTGCATAGATGAACCATGATTATTACCATCACCCATTGCTGGGCATTTTTTTCTATATCTTCCTGCAACAAATAATGTCAGAATAAAGTCCTGTATGGATTTGTATATAGATACATGCAACAAAATTTGCTGCTCTATGTGACTTTGTTTACATAAGCAAGCATACACACAGTCTAAATCTGGGGTAGTGGAATTGCTGGGCCAAAAGATACGCATATTCTAAGTTTGGGTAGTTATTGCCACATTGCCTTGTCAAATACACAAATGAATTTACACTCCGTCCAACAATGAACAAGAGTACTTCCATGACCATACATTTGCTAACTCAATGTATTATCATAAGATTTGATCTTGCCCATCTGATAAGAAAGTCTCACTGTATTTTTAATTAGATAAATGTTTTTAGGTGTGGCAATATCAAATAATGTATTGAGTTCTGGACAAGTAATCACAGATCCTGTACTTAATGGTAGTCTCTCTTAGTCAATGTTTTAAATATATTATGTACTATGTGTGTGTCTAGTGTTGTAGTGAAGTTCACATATTTAAAAGAATTAGGACATAGTTCCTAGCTCAAGCAGTCTTGGAGAGAAAAATATTTAGGAATAAGCATAATAAGAGAATATGAATTGGATACAGAAATGGTTAACTTTGGGTAAAAAGCTTGTTCCTTAAATATACCTTACTAATCTGTTTTTACATTTTATAAACATATTCAAATGGGATAAGGAAAAAATATATAATATGCTTGTCTACAAGAAGCACCATGACAATTAAAGCTAAAAATTAAAGATCCTGATCCAATGAAAAATTATCTTAGGTGACCCATCTATACTTATAATCTATATTTATTGAAATAAGAATATGCAGAATAATTTATCAAACTATCTTACTTGATACTTATTCTAGGGACTTAGAGCTTTGTCTGAAAAAAAAAAAAAAGGACACAGCCTGTCCTCTGTCCACTGTTTTTCAGATGTTGTTAAGCTCTTTTGATTAACAGAATCCAAACACAAACTTTTGTCTTCTGCCCTTCCTCCTCTCCCAACTCACTGAACCATTAAACTTTTAATATATGGTGATTCTTATTAACCGTTGGATTTGTTATACCATACTAAAGAAGGTTGCCCTTTAGTAAGGGTGTGTTAAGGATAGTTAATTATATTACACAGAAATCCCTTTAAGTATTCAGATCCCATAAAATGTGATAATAATGTTAACATTATTGACTGGTAAGGTTACTACTTGAGCTTTTAATTATCTTTCCAAACTTCTTTACAAGCTGTCTTCCAATCAACAGGAAAGCTTTAAAATTTTATTCCTGGACTAAATTTGATTCACTGATCATACTCCCTTTCCACATTTTACCTTAATTTCCGAACTTCATTACATTGTTTATGGCCAACTGGTAATTTCTCCTCCAAAAGTAAACCTTTGAGCTGGGCTGCCCACAGACGGAGGCAGAAGAAGCTGATGTATGGAAGGTGCTGAACGGGGGTTCAGAAGTCTAGGTTTGACTTCCAGTTCTGCTATTTGGCAAGTCATTCCCCAGATGCTGATTTAATATTACTGTAATGAGCAAATACTTAACTACTTTATTTACTTCCCAGGGTTATGGTAGGGATCAAGTGAAATTATGGGTGGAAATGGATGATGAGAATTAGCAATTAGCTTCCTCAAGCTCCTTTCAAAACCTCCCTTCTGTATCTATGCCCAGCAGTCTACATGGCCTACACTTTCCCAAAGCCTCCCCCGTGGGCCATGTTATTTGAGTCTCCCACACTCTAGCCCTGTATTCCCCACCAAAATTTACCTGCTTTAGGTTTTATCTCTCAAACTCTAATTTTTACTAGAAGACAGCTATAACAGAAGAAAGAATAATTTGTAAGTAATAATGGGTTACATTTATTGAGTACCTCATGCCAAACCATAAAGCTATCATTGGCAATCTTACAGCTTTTACTATAACTTCTGACTATATCATATTCTTGCCATTTTCCCTCAGTTTGACACACCAAGAACTTTATATACAATACTCTCACTTAATCTTTACAGAAAATGCATGCATGGAAGCCATTCTTCTTCTTCTCCAGCTGAGGAAACTGAGACTTGGAAAGTGAAGTAATTTGTGCAGTCATACAGGTAAGTTGTGGAGGAGCCAAGGCTTTGAACCTTTAAATCCTTGAAACTTCCCCATAATCACTGTGCTCTGCTGCTTCTCCTACATGCAGAACTAATGTAATGAACAAATTCTCACTGATGTATTACCTTATTTATTTAACATGCTCCTGCAATTACAGAGTCTGAAGTTGAAAGATCTACTTTTTTTTTTTTTGAGTTATTTATTTTAGAGAGAAAAAGAAAGGGTACACACACAAGTAGGGGGAGGGGTAGAAGAAGAGAGAGAAACCTGAAGCAGACTCCACAGTGAGCAGGGAGCCCGACACAGGAACATGAGATCATGACCTGAGCCAAAACCAAGTCAGCTGCTGAACTGACTGTGCCACTCAGGTGCCCCTGGAAAATCATCTACTTTAACCATCCATCCAATCCTTATTCTTCTCTATCACACACCTAAGTTACATTCTGCCTCTTGCTTCATCAGGGACATACTCTATGTCCAAAAAAAGAATCTCTTCATATTCAGACAACTCTTTTAAGAAGTTCTTTATATCACATAAAGATCTTTCTTCGTGAAAAGTCCATCCACTGATCTTAATTTTACCTGAAAATTTTATTGAAAAGGAGGTAGATGGGGGGAAATTGATGAAATAGATAGAGGTGATTAAAAGTATACCTATTGTGATGAGCACTGAGCATTCAGTAGAATTACTGAATCATTACATTGTATACCTGAAACTAATATAACACTGTATGTTAATTATATTTCAATAAAAAATTTAGGAAACAAACAAACAGAAAAAGAAAAAAAATTCAAATAAAAAGGAAGGGGGAATAAAGAAAGGAAACACTATAACTCAAACGTTATAATAAATCATCTAATGATCTCTTCTCCTTGGCAAAGTACTGAGCATACCTTGGCCATGGTAGTTACCCTCAAATGAAAGCACTTAAAGCTCTCTGCATCTCTCCCAAACCTCAGGCATACTCTGACCAACTGAGGAAACTTCACTGATACAGTTATTCAATTTCTTCTAATCCCACCTAAGATACTATATTAAGATCGTAGGGGGTGATCATGTTATGCTTTTGATTCATACATGAGTTTATGGTTTAATACTCCTACAACTTTTCTCTCTCCCTGCTTCATTTACTATAGTTGAAACTGACCTTGTTCGAGTTGTTCCATCTTTTGAAAGAGTGCTTCTAACTGGGACTGCCATTGGAATCACCATGGGAGTCTACGGCCATAGCACCCTGAACGCACCCGATCTCGTCTGATCTCGGAAGCTAAGCAGGGTCGGGCCTGGTTATTACTTGGAATGGAATCACCGTGGGAGTTTTAAAAATATTGCTTCCCGTGTAGCGCTCCTAGAGATTCTGATTTATTTGTATGGGATGTGGCCTAGGTTTTGAGATTTATATTAGTTGTATTTCCCTATGTACTTATTTTCTCACCTTCATGTCATCTACAAATGCAATAGCCAAGTCATCAATGTTCTCCCCAAGTCATTGCAGAGTCCTAGACCCTCACTTTAAGTGAATAATTGGCCAGGTACACTTGGGTGTAGGGATTCAACCAATTACAAATCTACCAAATTACATTATCATTCAGTCCACAGTTTTCTATTCTACTCACAAAATAATATCAAATAATATCAAAAAGATTTGGTTAAATGTCTTACAGAAGGCGAGTCTCTAGGGCAGTGTTTAAAAGCATGGATTCTGGAGCCTCCTCTCATAAAGTAGGTATAACAGCACTTACTGATAAGGGTGTTACAAGGACTAAATGAGATGAAGCCTCTGGCATATAGTTGGTTTGAAAGTGTCCATTATCACTGCTGTTGTTTTGCAGCCCTTTTATGCACTATTTACTGCAAACACTTTATTAAAGGACAATGATAAAACTTGTTGATAGAGGTCCAATGTTGGTTAAATCGGTTGTAGCTAAAGCAAGAAATAAGTGTTAGAGATCATGTCTAAGCCATCCCTATTTTTTCCCTACCCCAGTTAAGCATGATTCACAACCCATTAAAGGATTTCTAACTATTGTATATACAGAGTGACATCCACGGCTCACTCCCCCTAATTTGCATAAAAGTTGTTATACACCTAAATTGCACAATATTTGAAAACTTCAGTTAAGCAAGAATTAACTAATTTGTCATAAATATTGTATTACCCATTGCACAAAAATAAAAATATATAAAATGTAGACAAATGCCAGAAAAAAATCCCGGTGGATTAATTTCTGAATCTGCTTACTCCTGAATATTTTGAAATTTCTTCAAAATTCAAGCTCCTCTTTCTTGTTCTCCAAGAAAAAACACTTGAGTAAAGAAATACACCTTGGGTATCTGGGTGACTCAGTCAGTTAAGCGTCTGCCTTTGGCTCGGGTCATGATCCCCTGGTCCCAGGAGTGAGCCCTGCATCTGGCTCCTTGCTCAGTGAGAAGTCTGTTTCTCCCTCTACCTCTGCCCCTCCACCCTGCTCAAGCACATGCTCGCGCATGGCCTCTCTCTCTCTTTCAAATAATAAAATCTTAAAAAAAAAAAAATACCACCTTAACTTGCTGGTAGAAACAAAGGACTTCTAGATGTAAAGTCATTACCTCCATCATCTTCTAAAAAACCAGCACTACCAAAGAGTGAATCAGAGGGGGGAAAATAGAAGTAGAATTATCATAGATCTCCAAATGAAATTCACACACCAATTTGAAATGTCGGCAAAAAGATGTTCGGTTAAATAGCCTGATGGTATTGCAGACTCCCTGGATGGAACAAGAAGACAAAAATTCCTCACTCTGACAGAATAGGCATTTCCTGTGGGAGGCACCTGTTTATTACTCAATTGCCATTTGTCGAGAAAATATAGCTTTGAGCAATCTCATCTTTTAGGAAATTAAAAGAAATAGAATTCCTCAAATTACTAGCAAATTTAACTTACTAGTCCCTTTCCTAAGAATCTGAGGACAAGTTAGGAAAAATGTTTTTTGAGGATACATAGTTATTAAAATTCATATTATGGATTCACACTGGTATTTTGCTGTAACAAACAGACCACACGGCCAGACAGGATTGACATAAGTAGGGGAACACTGGAGCTGACATGGGGACTAAAGTAGTGATCATTAAGGTAAACAAGAGTTAGAAATGTTTCCCAAAGAACATAGTTTAAACACCAGAAAAAGCCACTAATACAATCCAGAACAATTAGAAGAACTAATGCATAATACGGTAACATTTATGACTATGTGAAAGCAGAAAATAGATTGATAAGAGAAGGCAAAAACTATCTTCTGAGATTCAAAATAATCAGATTGAAATAGTGGTATACTGTTAAAAGACAGAAAAATACTGAAAGTAAATTAGAGAGGAGAAGGGAGTTGAGGGAATTTGGAAGGGGAGGTGAACCATGAGAGACTATGGACTCTGATAAACAACCTGAGGGTTTTGAAGGGGCAGGGGCGTGGAAGGTTGGGGGAGCCAGGTGGAGGGTACTAAGGAGGGCATGTATTGCATGGAGCACTGGGTGTGGTGCAAAAACAATGAATTCTGTTACGCTGAAAAGAAATTTAAAAAAATTAAATTAAAAAAAAGTAAATTAGAGTCTGTCCTATGGAACAATAGACTCTGAGAAATGAATTAGATCATTGTGGGTGTGGGAGGTACCATTTAACTGAAAGAAGATATGGTTTATTGAACAGTTCTTTATTGGGTAGTTAAGAGTTAATCCATTTCCAAAACTTGAGTTAATTGCTCCCACATTCAACTGATGAGTTTGGACTCAGAATTGGTTTTCTGGTTTGACACGTCACATGATGGACAGAGAACCGAGGTGCTGTTTTAGACTGGGTATAAAAAGGTTAACTTAAAGAAGTTACCCCAAACATCTCCTCTGCATTATTTACTAATCAAGTGCAAGGTAGTCGAACACAAAATTCTGTTAAAGTATAAGTAGTTTACTTCTATTTTTTTAATCTTGAGAATCAAATTATTAACTGATGTCTAGCCACTCTCCGTGGGGATATTTATTAAAAAAGGAAATAGTGAGTGAGGGAGATACTAGGAAGTGAAAAGTGAGAAGAAAGGTAATGCAAAGTCTGAGTGAGCAAAGAGGATTTTAAAATATAGCCTTAGGTGAGATAAAGGAAAATGAACCTTTATTCCTCTATTTCTCTGTGGGGAGGTTGCCCAGATGTTTAAAAGTAGCATTCAGAACCAGGATGGAACGTTCTGCTCTGTTCCGGTGAGGTTAAAATTGGAGTAACTCTGGGCTGGGAACAAGATTTTGCTTTTCTTTTCTTTTCTTTTTTTTTTTTTTTTGACAAATAACATGTGTACAATGGGTATTACATTAATATATTAAACAGTAGTTCTTCAATAAAAACCGGTCTATAAATATTTTGATACTGTATGAAGTACCTAGTAGGTACACAGTAAATCTTTACTCTCTTCTACTCAGCTGTGGCACATTGAATAATGTGAGAGACCTCTCATTAGACATCCTAACTACAACAAAATAGTTAATTTGTAAGAACCTCAAACTTGTTAAAGGAAGACAATCCTGAAAATATTCTAGTTGGTAAAGGATAACAATTGAGCATTAATTATATAATTCTCATTATTCTCTATCTAAAATGTTATCAACAACTGTTACTTAATATGCTGCCCTTACTGTTTTATCTCAGTAATTATAGGAGGCTTTCATATCCTTGCTTATGATTTCTGCTCTACAATCCTATTTTTTATACCATTTTAAGTTTCTCAAATGGAAACTTTGTTTTCATTGGAGTTCCTAGGCATAAGCTCCAAAAGTATGAACTGCTTTTACAGGAATGTGAAGCCTACATTTTGGCTTTGACAGACCCAATTTTCTAGGTAATAAAGATTCACCTTCTTACTTAGAAACTAGATAGGGTTCCCATGTTCAATACAGGAGACCCTGTCAAATTTGAGTTTCAGCTAAACAATGAATAATTTTTAGTACAAGTATGTCCAAATACTGCCTGGGACATACTTATATTAAAAAATATTCAATACCACAGCAACAAACATCAAAACAAACTACCAACTATATAATTAGTCCAAACTAACAACTGTACGTGTATAACAGGATAGCTCACCAAACATGGATAGTACTTTGATTTTGTCATAATGTTTCTGAATTAAAGTAGGTTTACTACTTACTTTACTATCTGCTATATTTTATAACTAATCATTTTTAAAATCTGCTGAAGGAAATTCAGGGTTGCTAGCTCTTGATATAAAAGCAAAAAGATGCAGGTGAATTTCACAGATACATGAGAATCTCACATCCCCATGATAACTTTCTAAATCCTAGTTATTGTGAAAGAGAAATTGCTGTTAACAATTTTAGGAAGATATGCTAAATTATCCTTTGCTTCAACTAGTAAATTTCTATGATCTATGTAATATGGCAAGTTTTACTGTTCTAGAAGAATTCTGACATTCTAAAACTTCTTTTAAGGTTTCATTTACTAAACATGTTAGATCATCAGAAATCTAAAGGGAAAATCTCAATCCCTTCTAATCTTCTAATTCTCAACCCACAAACCCAATTTGTTTCGTAGGCTTCGGGAAGTGAGAAACATGAGATATTTATTTGTAAGTCAAAACCTAAAGGAAAATCCCTCTGACAATCTGAGGATGACTTGTGACATGACATCCCCAAAAGAGCAGAAGAAAAATAAGTTGTTTAAAATTATGCCTCACTGAAAATCAGAAAACCTTCTAATTATAATGGGACATATCATATGCCTGCATTTCAATAAATATCATTTTATCTTGGATGCTTAATCATGTGAAATCACTTAACGTAGGCTAAAATCCATGGATTAAAAAGAAAAAAAATCATGAAATTCAAGATTTCAGAAGTGTTTTCATTTCCATTGTCAAGGCCATTTGGAAAAAAAAAAAAAGTACAATAGCACCATTCTAATGTGTACTCTAATCCATCTGTCTATATCCATTACCACCATACAAAGAAAAAACACAAGAATAAATACTTCATTAAACGTGCTGGTAGTTAGTTTTGACCACCTCTATTTCAAAATGCATTATGACTAGCAAAAATTTCAAGAAAGGTTATTTTCTGATGGAAAGAAAAGGCTAAGAAAATAATTCCTACAATATTTACAAGTGCATTTCATCTATTATCACTCTGTGATACAAAACAAAAACTGTCTTTAATATTTATATAATTTTAGCATTTGAGAGCTTTTTTCAAGATGAGGCAGTTATATGAAAGACGATATTTTCAACATTTTTAATTTACTTTCAGACTGTTTAGTTTTATTCCACAGCACATGCATGTATAATGAGGTACAGGTACTTTATATCAACTGTGAAATATAGAAAAGCCTGGTCCTCTTTCCAGCATTGCTGTAGGATGTGTTACCAAACAAGCAGGTAAGTCCAATGATGACCTGCACAATATAGTCAGCACTAATAGAGCGGTCTTCTCCAAATGCATTACAAAAAGATGAAAAAATACCTTACACTTCAGAACATAGCAATTTTGATGTCACACATCCAGGAAATTCCAAAGTGACAAACGTTAGTAACTTTAAATCTGTAGGGTCTGGATTAAAAACATAAAGGAACTTCGGACAAATGACAATGCATTCAGAAAAAAGAGACAAGGTCGAAGGGAAGAGTCTCTTCTTGAGGGTCTAATGAGGTGCCCCCCTCCCTCTGCTTTTTAAAAATTTATCTCATACGGACACCTTAGCAGAAGCTATCAGCTTTGACAGAACACCGAAATCCTGGCAGTGAACCATAAATTGACCATTACCATAAAAAGAGCTGCTAAATGAGAAACCATGTGCTCAGTATAAAACTAATTTCATGCTTTCAAAAGCACACAGTGGCTTCTAGCAAGATAGTGGCCCTGGGACTTGCTGAGACAGATTGGCGAACACAAATGGTTTGCTCCTGATGCGTCTGCTTAGCCAAGCTTCACATGTACTGGCAGTAAACGGGGTTCTCGAATCTTCTGTCAAACGAATACACACTTATCTATAACTTCAGAGTTGAAAGCTATAAAACAGCTGCCTCAAATAAATTTAGCAGGGAAAAACACATACACATATATAAATACATACCCCATGTGCCATGTTAGCTTCCAGTCAAATAAAAATAGATTTCTCTGCAGACCTAACATACTAAACCGACACTTAATAAGCATACTGCTTTGTGAATACATCATAACTCCCGGTCCTTTCTTCTTTAGAAACAGCTTCTTATCGTGTAGGAATTGGGAGTTCGAAAAGCCTAAGCAACAGGACTCCCATCTACTCCGGGGCTAACTTCGAGCTTGCCCTTGTCTCGTTGGCTTGCAAATACTCTATACTTATAATGCCGCATCTGACCTTTCCAGGCATGGTGATCTACTAATTGAACTTTCCGGGTCAGCATCTGTACTTTATTTACATTTAAGTAATAAAATCTGCTACATTTAAAATGTCACGTCTAATTAAAAATGCTTTATGAAGAAATGCTACTAATTTTCTCCTTCTTTCATTCAATATATTATCTCCAAAAATCAATTACTATAGGTTGCCCAGTGCCTGACTGGTCATAACTTTGAATTATTAATGTCAAGCTTAACAAGGTGTCAAGTCCAAGATGTAATCTTTTTCACTTACTTTCTTAGTTATATCAGAACCATCACTTGTTTCCTCCTATTTTTCATGTCAAAGATTCTACAAAGTACATTCAGTTCACAGTCTTTTACATGTATATACATACCTAAAGCACATCGTAGCATTGCTAATTACCTACTTTCAGTAATGACAGCAAATTGCATAATATCACTGACTTGTTCTGAATGTTTAAAATGCAAAGGAAGTCACCTACTGTTAAGATGTCCTCGGCAAACAGCTAGCACAGAAAGAAAAGAATGCTATCACACCGTGCATTTAAGGAGTGACTTCCCAATAAAATTAAAGAATTGTCTATTTTGCTCCACGGTACTGCCCCTTCCAATCTGTCAGCGCGACACGATAAACACAATTGATAACTCCACAGGATTCAACCCAGCACACAAATCTGTTACTGACACACCAGAGCCCCTATCCAAGTTTTAGAATAAAAATGCTCACCTCTGCTAGGAAGTCCACTCCACATCCTGGCTGGGCTTTCACCAGCTCTGAGAGCAACCAAGTTGGATAAACAAAACTTCCAGTATGTAACCAGTGTGATGCACGGCGCTCCCAAGACTTGGCTCCAGCCCTGATTATCTGTGTGACGGTACCGCGCTATATCGGTGCAGCTCCAAACCTTCCCAGATGCTGGTTTATTGCACTGCTCATTGAAAATCCTTTACACGCTGGCAACATTTTAGGAAAGGACAAGCACACTCGGAGTCATTTGTAAAGAAAGCAGAGCAATTTCAATGCTATATCTCCATGCGTGCTGAAACCAGAATCACTGTCAACCTACAAGTCTGAGGTGGATTTATGCCGAGAAACAGGCAACCTAAGCCTTCATTATCAATGCATGAAATCAGCCACTGTGATCAAATTCAAGCAAACCACAAAAAGGATATGATTATGAAAGGCTCCACAGATTTAGCACCAAACCTTGTGGAAGGAAGAATCATCTACTGAAATTGTGTAAATGTTAAAAATAGCTCGGGCTTTTCAACAATGAGCAGGATGCAGAGAAGAAATCAGGAGTATATATTATAGGGACTGATCGTAAAAGCTGCAAAATTCAAAATAGCTGTAGGTTCCTGAGACTTTTCTATAGACAAATAAAATCACTAGAGTCTCTCACAATTATAATAAAAAAAAATTTCCATGTGTTTGATGTAGGTATCCAGTAAAGAACAAATTAAATATACTTTAACCCCTAATTGCTGGTCTCTAAATTAAAATAATAATAAAAGTAAAAGCATGCAGGAATATGCTAACAGCAGGGCAAAAGCCCATCCAATTTACTCTAAGACAAATTCTTAAACAATAAAGATTAAAATGTGCTCTGTGTAACAAGAAAATCAACACACAAAGAATATTTTTAACCCCACAGTTCTTGATCACTTATTATTTTTTAAAAACTCTATAGCTCATGAAAATCCCTATCCTCACTACCCCAACTTTGTACCCTCACCTTTCCTTTCCCCATCTTTTCTCTCTCAACACTAAAATATAAGATGCAAGACATAGCTGACAACTCTTAAAAAGGTACAAGGTAGACTATCCTAGAAAGTAGCAGCAATGATTTGAGATCATAAAATAAGGAGCTTTGACACATGCAAAGTGCAAAGCAAAAAGGACATGAAACATTTATCAAAAATCACAAAAGTAACTGGAAGAAATTCCTAGTCACTAGCATTGACAAAGAACACAGTTAAGGTTCTAGTCAGATTTTTAAAGATGGGTTTTAGGTTATCAGTGAGACTCTGTATAGACAGAGCAAAGCAGGATCCAAGCAAGGCAACCCCGATTTGAGGATCTTATACCACTACCTCTTAGGTGCCACTTTCAGTAGTATCTACTAAATCCAAAACATCTGTGTACAAACAAGCACTGCGCCCAACATATATTTACATAGCACAGCATTTTGGAACAACTTTAAACATGGCACCCGCAAAGGTATCCACATTTTATCTCTGTGTATACACACAGACTCCTTATAGGCCACTGGTTAGAACCCCTTCCGTGGAGACAATCATAGACATACATGGAGCGGTCATGCACACAAGCATGTTTGTCCACGCCCCAGGAACATGCCCTTATCCTGTTGCAGTTACTTCTACTACCTGACTTCCATTCATTGTGTGCCTCATGATTCACTGATTCAGCAACTACTCAGTGCTTTCTCTCTGTCTCTGGCTCTGTGTGTGTGCTCTTTTATTAATCTTAGAAAAGAGTTCATGAGAGACCGTGTGCCGAAAACTCCTTTTGTTATTACCATACATGCAACTCCTTAGTAATAAGATAAAAGTTTAAAGTGAAACCATAATATTTGATTATCGGTCCTTAATCCCTAATCTAAAACCTTAATGCCAGATGCATTTCAGAATTCAAATGCTTTCAGATTTTAGAAAGATAATACTCTGCATAGACCATGAATTATGTAATGTCCCCAGTAGGGTCTGGGGCAACACGCTATAGTCAGACACGTTAACATTTCTGCAGCAAAACCTGTGCATATTCATACTAGTTGGGATAAATAAAGACTGTAATTAACTGTAATTAACCTCATATCAGTTCAGGTCAGGTTTTGCCATCAATATGAATTATAAAACCTTCTGATTTTCAGGGATTCTTGGGTTGCGAGAATTACAGGTGAGGAGACCTGTAGAAATGTTTACCTAAACTGTTAAAGGGATTGGATTGGAAAATGGTTCCTAAACATGTGTTCTCTTGCTTGAACAAGAGATTTGGAGATTAACGTTGCTTTAGCAGAAAGTCAAAAAATATGAGAGAAGGTGCTGAGACACATAGCAGAGGAGAGATGGACATGTAATGCAGGATGAAGAAACTAGGGCACAAGAGCAGAAAGTAAGAAGAAGCCACTCAGAATTACTGTGTTGAGAAAAAAAAAAACCCAAAATATAATTATAATGATGTCAAACACTCACCGATGAACTACTTTATACCCAGTAATGTGAAAGGCACTTGACAAAAAAATTTTTTAGCAATGTACTTTAAATTTTTCAAAAGAAATTTTTAAAAGGAAGAATGTATCTCACTCTCTTTTCATTGTACCCCAAAACAAAACATCCATAATGTATAACGTCATGTGTGAGAAATGTCACTAACAAAATTAAGCTTTATGAAGTAAAGGTCCCTGTTTTATTGGTACATGTCATGTACTATTTGGTATAAGAGTTCTTCAAAATCACTTGTAGAAAAAAAATGTAGTAATGTTTTTTACCATCAATACTCAATTTAACTTTAAAACCCATTTTTAAAAGGAATATTTCCCCTCCCAAACATGAATATCTGCTGTGTTAACTTCGAGTGGTCCTAGGAGTATAATTCCCAAATTCTTTTTTAAAGTAGGTACGTTAAAGATGTTTAGGATAGCATTGACCCTGGACTTAAGACTTTGGGCCTATAGAACATTCATTATCTTCAAAGGTGGTCAGAGGGTACCAAGTTGCACTTATGTAGGATGACTAAGTCTAGAGAGTTAAGGTACAGCATGATGACTCTCAATACTGTACTGAATACTGGAATTCTGCTAAGAGAAATTTCAGTCATTCTCGTCACACACACACAAAATAGTGGTCATATGAGGAGACGGGTATGTTAATTAGCTTGACGACAGCAATCATTTCATTATATATATGTATACTGAGTCATGTTGTACACATTAACTACATACAATTCTTATTTTAAAAATGAAAAGACTCTACATACTCTACCTAAAAAGAAGAGCATTTCTTGAGTGACTTTTGGGGCCCAGACGTGCAGTGAAGAAGAGTTGCAGAGGCATTTAGGAGAATATTCGTCATCCTATTCGCTCACTGTACAAAGTGTAACAGAATGTGTGGCTCCAATTTTAAAATCTAGAATATGGTCACAAAGTCATATTCCATCTGAAGAAAGAAACTGCATTCATTCATTTCTGACAGTAGAACATAATTTAGTGAATTCTTTCTTTAGTAACTGAAATAGTGCCCCAGGGGTTTGCTGAGGTTATTGCCGCTTCTAAAAGCAACTGAGTATCTGAGTACATAACTCCCCAGCATCAAAATCAATATCTCTTTATACCTTTTACATCATCTCCACATAAGAACGTAAACTTCCAGCCTCTATAGGCCAAGAGTCTCTGGACTGCAAGGCTGGCTCACTAGAGGGCAGGCTCTTGAAATGAGTCCACATAAAGTGAATGCCATCACACTCAGGCCAAAAGAAAAGAAAGAAAGAAAGAGAGAGAGAGAATGCGCACACGCAAGGAAGGAAGGAAGGGAGGATGGATGGATGGATGGATGGAAGGAAGATGTAGTAATCAGCCCACCCAGATCCTCCAAAGTCTTCATGTAATCAGGAGAAAAGCAAACATGTTTCATAACTGGCCGAAGAACCAGCGCCAGAAAAACTGTAAGCGCAAGGATGAACGCCAACCACACTGTCAGTTGTAACCTTTCACAGGGGTGTCTAATTTGGAACAACGGCCAACAATGGCCAACAATGGCTATGATGCTGTAAAGGCGATGAAAGTGGAACATCTTTGTGAAGAGAGTTGGTCAGTCAGGATGACAACACATTTAACTCACCAAGAGAACCTGAACTTACTAATTTTTTTTTTAAAGATTTTATTTATTTATTTGACAGAGATCACAAGTAGTCAGAGAAGCAGGCAGAGGGAGAGAGGAGGAAGCAGGCTCCCTGCTGAGCAGAGAGCCCCATGCGGGGCTCGATCCCATGACCCTGAGATCATGACCTGAGCCGAAGGTAGAGGCTTAACCCACTGAGCCACCCAGGCGCCCCTGAACTTACTAATTTAATTTTAAATTCCTACTGAGCCAGCTAGCAAAAGCTTCTCTCCACAGATTAGTTTTAAAACAGGTAACATACATACATACACAAAGCCACGTAATAGATTTAAGTTAACCTTTGATAATTCTGATCACTCAGCCACCCAAACACTTTCCGTCATTGTCTAAGATTCAGTTCCACACTGAAAAGCATCAGCATTCGGTTCTGAAAATCTCAAAGCCAAGACTTGTATAAAATAACATTTGTCTATTACTGAATAATACATAAAAGTCCACCAAAGCATTCTTAAAGCAAGACTATCTGTCCTCACTAAAAAAAAGGGTCAGAAATTCCTTTTAATTCTTTATTTTAAAAGGTTCCTTTAAACTCCTTTATATATCAATTCCTTCGAGTTTTCTACTTATAAAACGAATACCTTTTTTACAGTTTTTAACCACATGTACAGAACATGGAGTTGTTCTATAGTGACTTTTTTCAGGTCTATCTTAAAATATTCTAGAATTCTGACACCATTCAAAATGGCTGAGGTTCTGTCTTAAAGCATTTGGGGGATTGAAGTTACAATTTGAGCCTTCGTTCTCTTTCTAAATTGCTCTGTTTTCATTCATAAGGAACTTCAATAAGCCATACAATACAAATACCAATTGAATTTACCTGGGGATTAACACTGTGGGGTACTAACTCTATGATTATTTGGAAGAATGGACTCAGGATTTTGTAAAATACTTAGAAACTTATAATGATCATTCTGGCCAAGACAAAGAGCCAGAAAAGTATGTTAATATTTTCTCTACTGTATCATCACTGGGTCTAAATTATTCTAAGTAAGAGAATTATTGGGCCCTATCAATAGGGATTTATACTAAGGAAAGCAAATGTCTTCTTAAATCCAAGTTAATATATATTAAACCACGATCCTTTTCCCTTCCAAGTCTGGTTTTCCTATAGAAAATTATGGGAAGTTATATGGACTCTATCTACTAAGTGGGCTGTATAGTAATTATTCCATGAAAAGATTTCTATGGACTTATAATTAAGATGTCTAGGAAAATAGTGCATTACAAATAATTGAATCCACCTACTTACATAGTGAAAGGCTTTTCTTACCTAGTGCACTTACTAACAGGAACTCACTGATACTTTGTCAATGATTTGTTATACTTTCATCATAGTACCGATATTTTGCGAAGTATTTTAGTTAAGTGATGAATGACCATGTTAAGTGATAACTGAGTTAAGTGATAACCTGAATCATCAAAAATGAGGAAAAAGCTAGTATTTGAAACCATATGTTTCTACTACAGAAGTAAAAGACATCATATTGGTGAATTCTAGCCCTATCTCTGCGTCTATCACACAAACTTAAGTTTGTGTCCTCAAACATTAATGTTCAAATCTAATGTCTCTTAAAATGAACTACCACTTTTTTTTCCAGACACGGAGCAATATTATGATATTTAAGCAGTCATTTTTATTCCTGAAAAGTGAAGAAAAATCTCCCAATCCTTCTTCCCTCCCACCCCTTGTCAGGAACAACACACACCCACTACCATCCTCCTATCTCCCTTACAGATCTTCCCTAAGTCACAGAAGAGCTTCTGAAAGAGTCTGTCAAACTAGCATGCTCCTAAGCACACATGCATGTCCACACTCCGGCTCACCCCTTGGTGAGAATTTTTTTGCTTTCCATATGCATTAGTAAGTTCCAGCAAAATGCAGGGATGGAAAGGAGGAAAATATCTTACTTCCCATATACTCGTGGCACCACCTTGTGGCGATTCTATAGCATTACTGTTTCAAGTTTAATTTTTGAAGTTCAAAACTGAGGGAACAATCTCAAAGACAAAATTTCATTTTCAATATACAGGAGAGGCAGTGAGAGAAATTTGGCCTATGAATTTAGAAGCACATAGACATATTTCAATAGTTGTAATACCTATCACAGTGTCCTGACCCTCGTAGCTGATTCTCGAATCTAGAAGAGGAATGAAAGTAGATCCTCAGACGGGAGGGGGCAAAATAGGTGAGGATCCTCGAAGATCCTGGAGGCATCAAAGAGAAGTCCAGAATATGGCAGCAAAGGAAAGGATGCATTATACAATGCTCCAACGCACAACCCACTTTCAGATCTTGTTCTCCCTTTTCCCCTCCAAGTCATTTCTTCTACCTCCTGCTGCAAAATCACTCTCACCTTCTCTCTCCGGGTTCCCAAAGTGTCAACTTAAAACCTACTCAAACTCAGTACAAAATTCCTAAGGCCACATAAAAAGATGCCACTTCTCACATCAAGAGGCAGAGTCAGTGTTCCCAGCACTTGAGTTTGAGCTGGTCTTGGGACCAAAAGGCCATAGTGGTTGCAGCTTCTGCTCTTGCTGAGTGACGGGGCTGCTCTGGGACTGTGGAAGGAGGCCTCGTCTCAGCCAGTGGAAAAGGAGTCTCCTGGTGAGAATGATCCAGACTACAGCCGGTACCAACCACCAGATGCATGTGTGTGCGGCAATTGCAGACCATCCAATCCAGCTGACACGCAGGCTACCTTCAGTGGCATGAGTGACCTCCTGTGAGTCCAGGACAAGGACCACCTAGGTGAGACGAGCTCCAATCTCTGACCCAGAGGATCGTGGCTAAAATAAAGCATTGTTTTTTAAAAAAATGTCTAGCAGCTACTATCTCAGATTTTGTCTCTCCTTCTGATTTTCTCACTCAGCTTCAGCCAACATCTCAGCTTTTTGGATATGACAAACTGTTTCTTAGTTTAAGATTTTAAACATTCTCTTTATTCCCTTTGAATCAGTGTTTCTCCACTTTCTTGGCCTAACTCTTGTTTATTCTTAAAAGCTTGAACTTCAATGAGATTAGACATTCTTTTGGAATTAATTGAAGGTGAGAAAGAAAATGGGCAGTTCAGTTAGTAGTCACTGGGAAAACATTAGATAACAAGGAAGTAGTCATGAATTCTTTTCATTTTTACTTTGTGAAGAATTTGTTGCAAAAAGTTATGAGAGGAAATGCAGAGGATGAGAAAGATCTTAGACTTTGAATCTTTGTGTGGCCTTTGGAAAGGCCTTTAAATCTCTCTAAGCTTCTTATCTATAATGTGAAGAGTGTCATACTTCACGTGTAGGGTTGTAAAAACTAACGTCATTATTTCAGTCTTTCCAGGATAACCCCTATCTCCAGTGCACCTCAGATCAAGTACCAGTGTGTCCCTCTTATGACCGTTCAGCTCAACCTTCATAATCTGGGCCTGACCTTTCATAGCTTTAAATATTATTGGTGCCAAATGAGTGCCAAGGGCAGAATCAGAAGTCACAGCCTAAGAAAGAACTCTTCTTATTTTGAGGAAATATGGATTCCCAAAACCCCAGAATGTAATTAATTCTCCCTACCATGATCCTTGGGGGCAAATGTAAAGTTAACATTTTTTTACTCCATCTAGTGATTTACCTGCTTCTGGGTATCAGAATATCATGTATCCTTGACTGACTTCTGAGCAAAAATGCTGGTACATCCAGAGAGAGCACTTACAGCCTCTCTTTTCTGATTCAACTTCCACTTCAAGTACACAGTCTGAGCAGTAACCTTTAAGAACAAACTAGGCAATTTCTGCCCTACCCAGCTTATATCCATAGACGGAAGGCAAGAACACCATGGTGAAGAATCAGGTCACAGAATTAGGCCAATTTGTTTCAAATCCCAGCCTTGCCTCTTCTGGCTACTACCTTCTTCATTCCTCATTCTCACTGTATGTAATAATAGTACCTTTCTCATAAATCTGTTGTGAGAATTTAAATAAAGTAACCTCCTTAGCACAATATCTGGCAAAAGGTAAGGCCTCATTCATCCATTTAACGATGGTCTAATGAAGGTCTACCTTCATTGTATTTATGATATTGTGTAACGCACAGAGTTGCTTATAAAGCTCCCAGCTAGAGGTAAGGTATGGGATTGGGGAGGGGGGAGGGTGGCTTTGTCCCTCTAATTCTGTGGCATCACCTCTCTATTTTCATGGGTCAGTGAATGCCCCCAGAGAAGACCAGGAACACAGGAAGAACATTTTCCTCTTTCCTGACCAATTCCTAAGTATAGATTTATCTGAGATAAGAAGCTCTTTTTCTGGTTATCAATCCTCCTCCATGGGTTAGATTGGTATTCTCAAAGTGTGATTTCAAACCAGGAGTTTCCCCTGAGAACTTGTTAGAAATGCAAGTTCTCGGGGTGCGTAGGTGGCTCAGTGGGTTGGGCCTCTGCCTTCGGCTCAGATCATGACCTCAGGGTTCTAGAATCGAGTCCCGCATCGGGCTCTTTGCTCAGCAGGGAGCCTGCTTCCCCGTCTCCCTCTGCCTGTCTCTCTGCCTACTTGTGATCCCTCTCTCTGTCAAATAAATAAATAAAATCTTTTAAAAAAAGAAAAAAAGAGAAAGAAAGAAAGAAATGCAAATTCTCAGGATCAACTTCAGGCCTATTCAATCAGAAACTTTGGGGACAGCACCCAGCAAGCTGCCTGCTAAGCCACCCTTCAGGTGATTCTGAAGCACGTTAAAATTTGAGAACTGCTGAGTTAGATGATCAGTTATTTACACATCGATCACTTTATTTATTTTTTTAAATTCAAATACTCCTCAGGGAACTAGAATGGTAAATGGGATAAGAATCGATGGGAAATACCATAGCAATAGGTATTGAGGATAATAGGTCCCAGCCTTTGAGAGCAGAGAGCAAGATGAGTGTTACTAGCAACACTACATAGATAATAAATGTGGTCAGTTTTATTTGGACTTGGGAAGTTGTATGTGGGTTGTGGAAAATAATCTCTGCACAGCCAGCTGATATCCTAGGGAAACACCACACTGAGATGTGTGGACTTGATGGGGAGGCTCCTGGTTGACATAAACCAGAGTGGCACAAAAGAACTTAAGAGAACTTTGAATTCCCACAGCTGCACCTGATTTTTTTTTTTTTTTTAATGTTTGAGAAACTGTGTTCTTCCTATGCTCCCAGAGAACAAAGAAAACTCTCCTGTTCTAGCTACCTTCTATTTTGCCTGAGGGATCTTCCCTCCTTTTCACTCAGTCATATTTCATTCCGGTAATAATAAACTATGGTTTGTCCCTACATGCATGGACACTGCAATCACTTCTATTTGGAATGTTGTTCTTCCTTGAATAACCTGAATCTCATCTTTGAATATTTACCACAAATATCACCTCTTCTGGGAAGCCTTCCCTGACCTCTATAAAGTTAATCATTCCTTTTCTCTGTGTCATCAACCTTATAAATAAATCTATCACTGTTCTTAGCCTATCACTTTGTCATTCATTTATTTAGCTATCCACATGGATACTTAAGAAAAAGAAATTGTGTTTTATTAATCTTTGCAGACACTTGAAGTATTTAAAAAGCCAAACCCCTGAATTTGTGCTCATTATCATCTCTGATAATGCTACTAGAAGACTGGGTATTTTAGGTGGTCACCTTAAGATTTTTTTTTTTAACCTTAAGAGTTTTTAACTGAAATTTTTATTGAGATGATTAGAGATTCACAGGCAGTTGTATAAGATAAGGAACTTGAACTCATTCTGGTTTCCACTGATCATACATTTTGTAAAAACAATGGAATAATGTACCAGTCTGGATGTTGACATGGACACCATCTACCAATCTTCTTATTCCGATTTCCCCGGTTATACTTGAATTCATTTGTGTGTGTGTGCATGTGTGTCTCTCCTATGTAGGTTCATGTAACCACTACCACAACATCCTTCATGTTGACCTTTCAAAATCACACCCACTTCCATCCTGACACCTCCCCCCATCCTCGACCCCTGAGAACCACTGATTTGTTGTCCATTCCTAAAATTGTCCTAACAAAAATGTTGCACAATGGAATAAGGCAGAGGTAACCTGATGAGATTGACTTTTTTCACTCTGCATAACTCGCTAAAGATTCATCCAAGTTGCTGTGTATATCAATAGTTCCTTCCTTTTTATTATAGAGTAGTATTCCTTGTATAGATGGATCCTAGTTTATCACATCAAATCCTGTGAACCTGGAAGCATCTTATTTGGAAAAAGGATCTTTGCAGAAGTAAGATAAGGATTTTTTTTTCCCTCTTAAGATACAATTTTATTCTGAATGCATGTTTAAACATTACAAAGAATTTCAGCAATATTTACTGTTGTCCTTAATCTACCCTGCCACAGAATGGTAATAATGTTAAATGAAAAAGCAGGAATAAGACATTATATGATAGTAACTGGTGAAATGTGGTATGTGTGCTTTATGTGTGCACATGAATGTACATGCGGGTGTATGTGTAGAAAAACAGAGTGGGGGTGGGGGAGGCATGGGAAAATGCTGACAGAAAATATTTAAGGGGCGCCCGGGTGGCTCAGTCAGGTAAGTGGACTTTGGCTCATGTCATGATCTCCTGGTCCTGGGATCCAGGCTCTCCTGGGGCTCTGTGCTCAGTGCAGAGTATGCTTCTCCCTCTGCCTCTCACTCTGCCCCTAGCCCCCCACTTGTCCTTGTGCACGAGCTCATGATGGCTCTAAGATAAGGATTTTGAGAAGAGGAGAAAATCTTGAATTATGCAAGAGTTCCTAAATCTAACAGTGAGTGTCCTTATAAGAGAAATGGGGGAGATTTGAAATAGTCCAAGAGGAGAGAACACAGACACACAGAGGAGAAGATGTGAAAACAGAGGTAGAGACTGGGGTGATCTAGTCACAAGCCACAAGTCACTAGAGGGTAGAAGATATAAGGAATAGATTCTCTCTGGTGCCCCTAAAGGTTAATGAAGCCCTGCCAAAGTTCAGATTTTATTTTATCTTTAAGTTTTTAAAAATATTAATTCCAGTATAATTAACATATAGTATTATATTAATTTCAGGTGTATAATATAGTGATTCAATAATTTAGACCCCAGAACTTTGAGAGATTAAATTTCTACTGTTTTAGACCATCAAGTTTATGGTACTTTGTTACAGAAGCCTCAGGAAACTAATACAGAGTGGTTTATAGTTAGTTATAGTTAGTTCTTGGCTATTACCAATAATGCTACTCTAAGCATTCATATACAGGTTGTTGTGGGAGCATATATTTTAATTTCTCTGGAATAAATTTCCAAGAGCACAATTATTGGGTTGGGTGGTAAATGTAAGTTTAGTTTTATAAGAAACTTCCCAACTACTTTCCAGAGTGGCTACACCATTTTACATTTCCATTAGAAATGTTTGAGTGATCCATTTACTCCCCATCACTGCCAACAATTGGTGTTGTCACTATTTCTTCCTTTAGTCATTCTGACAAATATATATTAAAACCTCATTGATTTTATTTTTCATTTCCTAATGTCGTACACCTTTCCATGCACTTATTTGTCATCTGTATATCCTTTTCAGTGAAATTGTCTTCCTATCTTTTACCTATTTCATAATTGGATTGTTTGATTTTTTTTTTCAATTTATTTATTTTCAGAAAAACAGTATTCATTATTTTTTCACCACACCCAGTGCTCCATGCAAGCCGTGCCCTCTATAATACCCACCACCTGGTACCCCAACCTCCCACCCCCCCGCCACTTCATACCCCTCAGATTGTTTTTCAGAGTCCATAGTCTCTCATGGTTCACCTCCCCTTCCAATTTACCCAAAAGCACATACCCTCCCCAATGTCCATAACCCTAACCCCTTCTCCCAACCTCTCTCCCCCAGCAACCCACAGTTTGTTTCATGAGATTAAGAGTCACTTATGGTTTGTCTCCCTCCCTATCCCATCTCGTTTCATTTATTCTTCTCCTACCCCCTTAAGCTCCCATGTTGCATCACCACTTCCTCATATCAGGGAGATCATATGATAGTTGTCTTTCTCCGCTTGACTTATTTCGCTAAGCATGATACACTCTAGTTCCATCCATGTTGTCGCAAATGGCAAGATTTCGTTTCTTTTGATGGCTGCATAGTAGTCCATTGTGTATATATACCACTTCTTCTTTATCCATTCATCTGTTGATGGACATCTAGGTTCTTTCCATAGTTTGCCTATTGTGGACATTGGTGCTATAAAAATTCGGGTGCACGTGCCCCTTTGGATCACTATGTTTGTATCTTTAGGGTAAATACCCAGTAGTGCAATTGCTGGGTCATAGGGCAGTTCTATTTTCAACATTTTGAGGAACTTCCATGCTGTTTTCCAGAGTGGTTGCACCAGCTTGCATTCCCACCAATAGTGTAGGAGGGTTCCCCTTTCTCCACATCCTCGCCAGCATCTGACATTTCCTGACTTGTTGGTTTTAGCCATTCTGACTGGTGTGAGGTGATATCTCATTGTGGTTTTGATTTGTATTTCCCTGATGCCGAGTGATGAGGAGCACTTTTTCATGTGTCTGTTGGCCATCTGGATGTCTTCTTTGCAGAAACGTCTGTTCATGTCCTCTGCCCATTTCTTGATTGGATTATTTGTTCTTTGGGTGTTGAGTTTGTTAAGTTCTTTATAGATTTTGGACAGTAGTCCTTTATCTGATATGTCGTTTGCAAATATCTTCTCCCATTCTGTCAGTTGTCTTTTGATTTTGTTAACTGTTTCCTTTGCTGTGCAAAAGCTTTTGATCTTGATGAAATCCCAATAATTCATTTTTGCCTTTGCTTCCCTTGCCTTTGGTGATGTTCCTAGGAATATGTTGCTGCGGCTGAGGTCGAAGAGGTTGCTGCCTGTGTTCTCCTCAAGGATTTTGATGGATTCCTTTCTCACATTGAGGTCCTTAATCCATTTTGAGTCTATTTTTGTGTGTGGTGTAAGGAAATGGTCCAATTTCATTTTTCTGCACGTGGCTGTCCAATTTTCCCAACACCATTTATTAAAGAGGCTGTCTTTTTTCCATTGGACATTCTTTCCTGCTTTGTCAAAGATTAGTTGACCATAGAGCTGAGGGTCTATTTCTGGGCTCTCTATTCTGTTCCATTGATCTATGTGTCTGTTTTTGTGCCAGTACCATGCTGTCTTGATGATGACAGCTTTGTAATAGAGCTTGAAGTCCGGAATTGTGATGCCACCAACTTTGGCTTTCTTTTTCAATATCCCGTTGGCTATTCGAGTTCTTTTCTGGTTCCATATAAATTTTAAAATTATTTGTTCCATTTCTTTGAAAAAGATGGATGGTACTTTGATAGGAATTGCATTAAATGTGTAGACTGCTTTAGTAGCATAGACATTTTCACAATATTTATTCTTCCAATCCAGGAGAATGGAACATTTTTCCATTTCTTTGTGTCTTCCTCAATTTCTTTCATGGGTACTTTATAGTTTTCTGAGTATAGATTCTTAACCTCTTTGGTTAGGTTTATTCCTAGGTATCTTATGGTTTGGGGTGCAATTGTAAATGGGATTGACTCCTTAATTTCTCTTTCTTCTGTCTTGTTGTTGAGTTTTGAGAGCACTTTGTATACTCTAGATATTAGTCCTATGTTAAATATTTGGTTTACAAATATTCTTTACCATCTGTAACTTTTTTCATCCTCTTCAGATGGTAATTTTCAAAGTAAAAGTTTTGAATTTTGTGTGAAGTCCGATTTATCAATTTTTCTCTTATGGGTCATGTTTCTGGTGTTAAGTCAGAACTCTTTAATCTGCCTTGAGTCCCAGAGATTTTTTTTCTATTTTTTTTCCCTAAAAGTTTTATATTTTTATGTATTACATGTAAATCTATAGTACACTGGTTTAATTTTTGTGTATGGCATAAATTTAGTTGACTTTTTTTGTTTTTGCTTTTTTGCCTATAGATGTCCAGTTGCACCAGCAAAAGGCCATCTTTCCTACATTGATATATGTGCTATTGAAGCAAGCACTCTTTCCTACATTGAAATGCTTTTGTACCTTCATCAAAAATCAGTTGAGCATAAATGTGTAGATTGGTTTCTGGGTTCTATATTTTTTTCCATTGGTCTAAGTGCCTATATCTCTGTTCATAAATAGTCTTGATGACTTTAGCTATATAGTAGACCTAGATATTGGGTAGAGATATTTACTGATTTATTCTCTTTGTCAAGATACTTTAAGGTATTCTAGAGTCTGTGTTCTTCCATATACATTTAGAGTAAGCTTGTCTATGTCACCAAAAGCCTTGCTGGGGTTTTAATAGGAATTGCACAGAACCTATAGGGTAATTTAAAACGTACATCTTAGCTATCCTGAGTTTTCCAAGCCATGAATATGGTATGTCTCTCCATTTCTTTAGGACTTGATTTATTTTCTCAGTATTTTGTAATTTTTAGCACACACATCCTGTACATTTTGCATATGTTTTGTTTTTTTAGATAATAATAAATTTTATTATAAATTATATTGTTTTTACATTGCAGTTTCCACAGGTTTATTTTTAGTATATAAATATGCAATTGATATTTCTGTGTTGATTCTCCATCCTGAAATCCTGTGTTTTAAACCCACTTACTAGTTTTAGGAATTCTTTCATAGATTCTTGGGGATTGCTAGACAGAGCATGTGATCTGTGAAGTGAGAAAGTCTTATTTCTTCCTTTCCAATTTGTATGCCTTTTATTTATTTATTCCTGCCTTATTATGGCAATTAGAATTTCCAGTACTATGTTGAATAAGAGAAGTGACAATGAACACCCTTCTCTTGCGCTTTTAAAATTTTATTAATTTTTTAGTTTTAATTCCAGTGTGGTTAGCGTAGTGTTATATTAGTTTCAGCGGTACAATATTCTGATTCAGCAATTCTATACTTTGCTCAGTGCTCATCAAGATAAGTATACTGTTTAATTCCCATCAACCTATTTCACCCACCACCTTTACCCACCTCACCTCTGGCCACCATCAGTTTGTTCTCTATAGCTAAGAACAGTTTCTTGGTTTGTGTCTCTCTCTTTTTTTCTTTGTTCATTTGTTTTGTTTCTTAACTTTCACATGAGTGAAATCATGTGGTACTTGTCTTTCTCTGACCTATTTTACTTAGCATTATTCTCTCTAGCTCCATCTATGTTGTTGCAAATGGCAAGACTTCCCCCTTTTTATGGCTGAATAATATTCTATTGTATATATACACCACATCTTCTTTAGCCATTCATCTATCAGTGGACACCTGGGCTGTTTTCATAAGATGGCTATAGTAAATAATGTTGCAATAAACATAGGGGTGCATATATCCTTTCAAAGTAGTGTTTTGTATTCTTCGGTGAAATATATAGTAGTGAGATTACTCGATCATAGGGTAGTTCTACTTTTAACTTTTTGAGGAACAGTATGGAGATACTGTTTTCCACAGTGGCTGCACCAGTTTGCATTCCCACCAACACCTCAAGAGGGTTCTTTTTTTTCCCTTAATATCCTCACAAACATTTGTGGTTTCTTGTGTTTTTTATTTTAGCCATTGTGACAGGTACAGGGTGATATCTTATTGTAGTTTTGATTTGCTTTTCCCTGATGAAGAGTGATATTGGGCATCTTTTAAATGTGTATGTTGGCCATCTGCATGTTTTCTTTGGAGAAATGTCTGTTCATGTCTTCTACCCATTTTTTAATTGGGTTGTTGTTTGGGTGTTACATTGTATATATTCTTTATATATTCTGGATACTTACCCTATACCAGAGATGTCAGCTGCAAATATCTTCTCCCATTCAGCATGTTGTTTTTTAGTTTTGTTGACTCGTTCCTCCACTCCGCAGCTTTTTATTTTGATGTACTCCCAAGTTTATTTTTGCTCTCATTTCCTTTGCTTCAGGAGACCTATCTAGAAAAATGTTGCTATAGCTGATGTCAGAGACATTACTTCCTGTGTTTTCTTGTAGGATTTTTATGGCTTCAGGTCTCAATTTACATCTCTAACCCACCTTAAGTTTATTTTTGTGTCGGGTGTAAGAAAGTGGTCCAGTTTCATTCTTCTGCATGGTGCTGTCCAGTTTTCCCAACACTGATGAAGATTTGTCTTTTTTCCTTTGCATATTCTTGTCTCTTTTGTGGAAGACTAATTGACCATATAATCACAGGTTTGTTTCTGGGTTTTCTATCCCGTTCCATTGATCTATGTGTCAGTTTTAGTACCAGTACAATACGGTTTTGATTACTGTATCTTTGCAGGGTAATTTGAAATCTGAAATTGTGATACTTCCAACTTCTTTTCCTCTTTTTTAAGATTGTTTTGACTATTTGGGGTCTTCTGTGGTTTCATACAAATTTTAGGATTATTTGTTCCAGTTCTGTGAAAAATGGTATTGGTATTTTGATAGGGATTACATTAAATTTGTAGGTTGCTTTGAACAGTATGGACATTTTAACAATATTTGTTCTTCCTACCCATGAGCATGGAATATCTTTCCATTTGCTTGTGTTATCTTGAATTTCTTTCAGCAGTGTTCTATAGTTTTCAGAGTAAAGGCCTTTCACCTCTATGGTTAAGTTTATTCCTAGATACTTTATTATTTTTTGTGCAATTGTAAATGGAACTTCTTTCTTAATTTCTTTCCTTTTTTTTTTCCTTAATTTCTTTCTGTTGCTTCATTATTAGTGTATAGAAATGTAAGGTATTTTGTGCATTGATTTTGTATTCTGTAAACTTCCTGAATTCATTTATTAGTTCTAGTAGTTTTTTGGTGGAGTCTTTCAGGGTTTTCTATATAGAGTATCGTGTCATCAGCAAATAGTGATAAGTTTTACTTTTTGTTTACAAATTTGGATACCTTTGTGCTCGCTCTGGCAGCACATATACAAATCTGGATACCTTTATTTCTTTTGCTTGTCTGTTCGCTGAGGTGAGGACTTCTAGTACTATGCTGAATAAAAGTGGTAAGAGTGGACATCCTTGTCTTGTTCCTGATCTTAGGGAAAAAGCTCTTAGTTTTTCTTGTTGTGTATGATATTAGCTGAGGGTTTTACATATGAGGCCTTTATTTTTTAAAAAATCTAATTTATTTGAGAGAGAATGAGTGGGGGGGAAGGGCAGAGGAAGATGGTGAAACAGACTCCCTGCTGATCAAAGAGCCCTGACACAGGGCTCCATGACAAGACCCTGAGATTGTGACATGAGCCAAAGGCAGATGCTGAAGTGACTGAGCCACTCAAGCATCCTGATACATGGCCTTTATTATGTCAAGGTATGTTCTCTTTAAACCTATCTTGTTGAGGATTTTTATTATGAATGGATATTATACATTGGGGAATGCTTTTCTGCATATATTGAGATTATCTCATGGTTTTTATCCTTCCTTTCATTGTTGTGATATATAACATTGACTGATTTCTGAATATTAAACCACTTGACTTGAATATAAATCCCACTTGACTTTGGTGAATGATTTTTTTGATACATTGTTGGATTTTGTTTGCTAAAATTTTGTTGAGGATTTTTGCACCTATGTTCATTAGAGATATTGGCCTTAGCTGTCTTTTTTTGTAGTGTCTTTATTTGGTTTTTGTGTCAGGGCAATGCATATCTCGTAGAATGAATTTGGAAGTTTTCCTTCCTCTTCTAGTTTTTAGAATAGTTTGAGAAAAATAAGTATTAACTCTTCCTTAATTTTTTTAAATTTTATTTTTTCAGTGTTCCAAGATTCATTGTTTATGTACCACACCCAATGATCCATGCAATATGTGCCCTCCTTAACACCCACCACCAGATTCTTCTTCTTTTTTTTTTTTTTGAATCCACCTGTGAAGCCATCTGGTCCTGGACCTTTGTTTGTTGGGTGTTTTTGATTACTGATTCAATTTCATTGCTGGTAATTGGTCTATACAAATTTTCTATTTTTTCCAGAATCAATTTTGGGAGATTATATGTTTCCAGGAATTCATCCATTTCTTCCAGGTTGTCCAACCCTTATTTTGCTCTTGCTCTTAGGGTAAAGCATACAGTCTTTTACCGTCTAGTATGATGTTAGCTGTAGGCTTTTTGTAGTGCTCTTTATTAAACTGAGGTAATTTCTCTCTATTCCTAATTTGCTGAGAGTTGTTTTTTTTCTTTTTACCATAAACAAATGTTGAGTTTTCCCAAATTCTTTTACTTCACCAATTGATAAGATCATATGATTTTTTTCTTCTTCAGGTGTTGATATGATTTTGAACCAGTTTTACAAATCTGGACTAAATCCAATTTGGTCCTAGTGTAAAATTCTCTGTGACTGGATTCAGTTTGTTTATATTTTATTGAGAAACATTAAGTTTAAGTTCATAAAAGACTAGTTTGTAGCTTTCTTTTTATATATTGTCTTTGTCTGATTTTGGTAGCAGAGTTATAGTAATCTCATAAAATAAGTTGGGGGTGTTTTCTCCTCTTCTAGTTTCTGGAAGAAATGTATAAAATTGGTGTCCTTTAAATGCTTGGCGCAATTCCTAGTAAAACCCTGTGGATCTAGAAATTTCTTTTTGGGAGCTTTATTATGCATTCCTCTAAGTTATGAAATTTCTTACTAGAAGTTTATAATATTTGCTTATTATATTTTTTATTTTATTTTTTTATTATTTTAAAAAAGACTTTATTTATTTATTTGACAGAGACAGAGATCACAAGTAGGCAGAGAGGCAGGCAGAAAGAGAGGGGAAAGCAGGCTCCCCACTGACCAGAGAGCCCAATGCAGGGCTTGATCCCATGACCCTGAGATCATGACTTGAGCTGAAAGCAGAGGCTCAACCCACTGAGCTGCCCAGGTGCCCCTGTTTATTATATTTTTAATTGTGGCAAGTTCTATAGTGATATCACCTACAACATTTGTGTTTAACCTATATCATTTCTCTTTAATCTTTGTCAGTCTTGCTAGAGGCTTACAAATTTCATTGATTCCCCCCACTACAAAAGCCAGCTTTTTGTTTCATTGATTTTTCCTCTATTGTTTTCCTATTTTCAACCTCAGATATTTTTGCACTTGAGCTTTATTATTTTCTTCCTTTTGCTTGGTTTGGGTTTATTTTTTCTCTTCTTTTCTATCTTCTCAGTGCAGAGACTTATTTATTGGATACTTTTTCTTATCTGAAATATAAGCATTTAGTGATATAAATTTTTTTCTCAGTACCATTTTAGTTACATCCCATCTATTTTGACATGTTATTTTCTATTTTCATCTAGTTCTTTGCATTTTTTCTTTCCTTTGAGTTTTATTCTTTGATTCATGAGTTAAGAGATATGTTATTTTTCTCCTTATGATCATAGACATACTGTAATTTTGTATTTGACATATGTAATATGGTATATGATTACAGTTCCTTTAAATGTGTTAAAGTTTCTCTTATGGCCTGGAATATGGCCTCTCAGTGAGGGCATATTTTTTCATGGGCATTTGAAAAAAATGTGTGTTCTACTGCTGTTGGATAGAGTTCTAAATAAATTAGTTAAATCCTGTTGGCTTATAAAAAAAAAAATCCTGTTGGCTTATTATATTGTTTAGATTTTCTGTATCCTTGGTGAGTTTTTGGTCTAGTAATTCTATCGATTGCTGAGGGAGAATTGCTTAAGTCCTAAACTATAACTGATACATGAACATTTAGAATCATTATATCTTCCTTCTTCCTGATGGATTGGAACTTTTATCATAACATGACATCTTTCTTTGTCTCTAATAATATTATTTGTCTTGTAGTCTGTCTTATCAAATATTAATGTAAATACTCATGCCTTTTTTATTTTTATGACTGTTTGCATGGTATATTCTTTTCCATTTTTTCACTTTCAAAGTAAGTGAGTTTCTTGTTGCCAGTATATAACCAGATCATTTTTAAAATCTACTCTGAAAATCTCTTGTCTTTTGATTGTTATATTTGGAGCATTTATATGTAAGGTAATTATTAATATGTTATTACTTAAGTCGACCTTTTAGTATTTGTTCTTTGTTTCCTCTCATTCTGATTTCTATGTTTATCTTTTCTTGTTCTGTGAGTTACTTGAAAGTTTTTGTAGTACTCCATCTTGATTTATATATATTCTTTTTGTGTATCTCTTCATAAAGTTTTCAGAGTAGTTGCTATGGGTGTAACAATATACATACTTATCACAATCTCCTTGCACCACCATTTAAATACTTCAAATGAAGTACCAACACCTTACTACTATTTGGGTTCCTTGAAGTTCTCCACTTTTATATATCATCGTTTTGAGTATCAGATGGTTATAATTTTTGTTTCAATCATCAAATATGATTTATAAAACTTAAGAGAAAAATGACAGTGTAAGGATTAGTTTTACATGTCAAACCTTGACTAGGCCATGAGGTCCCCAGATATTTGGTTATTCCGTATTCTATTTGGGTGCTTCTGTGAGTTTGTTTTTGGATGAATTCTGAATTTAAATTTATAGACTGAGTAAAGCAGATTGCTCTCCCAAATGTGGGTGGGCCTCATCTGGTTAGTTGTAGGCCTGAATAGAACAAAAGGGTCCTCCTATTTTTCCAGAAGCTGAGATTTAAAGGTTTTGAATTCTAAGCTTAGTGAAAGAACTGCCACTGGTTATGGGTCAGTCACTTCTTATTCAGAGAAATGGCTTAAGTCCCAACCACCACCCTATGGCCCCAACTCCCACCTTTGCCAACCCCTACTGTATAATAAGGCTGACAGAGAAGAAGGAAAGTTGCCTCTGAAACTGACAGTTCTTGGGAAGGCTACCTCTACTACCACATCTTTTCTCCTTTGTGGGGAAGATGGGATACCATTGTCCTCTGTGTGTCAGTCTGCTAGGGCTGCTGTAACAAAAACACCACAAACTGAGTAAAGATACAGCAGTCACAGTTCTGTAGGCTGGCGGTCCAATATCAAAGTGAGGCAGGGTTGGTTCCTTCTGGGAATTCTGAGAGAAGGACTGGTTCCAAATCTCTCTCCTTGGTTTGTAAATGGCTGTCTTCTTCCTGTGTGTCTTTACATCATCTTTTCTTTTTGTGTGTTTGTACATTTGAATTTCCCCTTTTTATAAGAGTATCAGTCATGCTGAATTAGGGTCAGCCTAATTCTAATGATTTTATTTTAACTTGATTTACTTTGCAAAGGCTCTATCAATAAATAGGGTTACATTCTGAAGTACTGAGGATGAAGAATCCAACATAGCCCTTTCTGGGGCAGAATGGGGGGCATAATTCAGCCCCTAACATTCCCTAAAGCCAAGCAATGGCCAAAAAGGGAAGATTGGCATTTTGTTCCTTGAATAAGTGTCTCCTTTTTCAGTTACCTTCCCAGTCTCCCCAACGCTACCTTAGCAGGAAGAGAAATGTGGAGGAGCCCCTCATACCCTACTCCACTTCTACCTGCCCATGCCCAAGCAGCTCCAGGTTTTGGAGAGGAATGTTATTTGTCATATGTATTCTGTACATTCCCTCAAGCCTTAAGAGTTGATCAATACATAGATAAAAATAGAGGATACAATCTTGCCAGGAATGCTACAATGTGGGAGAAAGAGGCATAACAACTGAGGTATGGTCTTTGCTACAAAGTGGGGTAAATTGAGAGAGACAACTAAATCTCAGGGACTCCCAGTGACTGAGGGACATTTTAGTGAAGTTCTTCATCCACAGGCTCTGTCAGGAGCACTTGTAACTCAAAGACAACCAGAATAGCAACCTCCTACCAAGAATAGCCTTGAAACCTTGCCAAGGCTTTAAGATAAGGCCACTTCCACCCCTCTATCCTTCCATGGGCAGAAGGGCAAGCTGAAGCAGCAGAAGCTGAGAGCTAACTGTATCTCATCCTCTACGCTCAACTCCAGGTTCTATCTAGCCAAATCTTAATTTGGTTCTGACATGGATGTTTTTATAAATAGAGCTGAGTCATTTAAATCAAAGTCCCTCTGAATATACAAAAGTGAGAAGTTATGGGCTGAGAAAGTGTTAAGGGAACTGCTACCCAGCAGGAAACAGGCATTTGAAAGATCAAAACTGAAGAAAGTGACTGGAAAAAATAAAACCACGTCAGTCTTGCTCCTCAGTGAGTTCAGACTAAACAGTAGAAAAGTGCACATGTAGACATAGCACTAAGGTATATTTCATCTTACTTCCTGCTGTTTCACTTAGCATGATATCATGGACAGATTCCCCTGTCATTAGGCAGTCTTCAGAAATACAATTTTTAATGACTCTGGTTTCTATCATTCATCTTATAAATGTACTTTAATATATTTAATCTTTCTTCCATTGGACATTCAGGATACACTTAATATTTTGGAATTATAAATCATGTCATGATCATCCTTGTACATATATCTATGTCTAATCTCTATTTCAAAAAAAAGAAAAAGACATTGTTATATCTACTTTTTTTTCAAATGGGAGGATTAATGTCAACCACTTTCAGAGATTAAGTGACTTGCCTTCATCATATGCTAAACCCATCTTTTAACAATGGATAATTGACTATATTATCAGTGTATGAAAGCTGTCCTTTACAGTTAATGTACAACTTGATAAGTTGACTCATTTTGTATCCATTTTCCCACATACTAATACTGCCTTATACTTAGATGATGAACTATATTTTACTTATAGAATATATCCATAATAGTCTGTGTATGTCTTAACTAAATTTACGTCAGCTAATTTCATTAGCAAAGAGAAACTCATGAGTTGGAGTTTTACATGTCTATTTTCAAAACTTGTCAAAGTGGGATAGTTCACCATGATAGCAACAATTTGTGACCAAAAATACATTACAGCACACAGGTCTGAATTTAACCTGAGTGTTACTGCATGGCAGAAAATAGCAACAAAGTAGTGACAAAGAATAATGGCTTCACTATTAACTAATTAAATATGGTTAGGATTTTAGATCTGCCATTTCCATGCCATATGACCTGGACAAATTATTTCATCTTTCTGTGCTCCATTCCTAGTTTGTAAATTAGAGATAATCATAGTGCCTACCTCAGGCTTGATGAAAGGATTTAAGGAGAAAATTCCTAGAAAGGACCAGAAAATGGCCCATAAAATATGATCAGTTAGTGTTAGCTACTAATCTCACTAATTAGAAATCACAGGTTAACGTCAATCGAGATATACATATTTGGGCTCTGACAGACACAATTCATACTTTTACCCAAGACTACTTGCTCTCTGATTCAGATCTAAGACAATAAATCAGTTTTTAACCTGACACCAACTCTGTCTTACTATAGAAATACCGATACATTAATGCATCTGTGAATATTTACATTATCATCATAATAAAGACAAAAATGGAGAAGTAATTTTTCACTATTATAATAAATATGTATCTTACAACCTCAAAGTTCCTGTAAGTTCTTTCACAGCATGCCAAGTATTGACTGGGGAAAATAATTTAATGAAATTAAATCACACACTGAGTAAAAAGCAGTGAGGTTTAGCTTGAACTATAAAAATTATTTCTTTACAACACACACAATTTTCACTGGAGCTTAATATGGGTCATGGCATAACTTCACAAAACCAAAAGCCATGTAACAGCACCGAGTGAAATTCCAAGAAATGGCAGGTCTGCGTCATTGCTCTCCACAGTGAAGCCTCATTCCAGAGTCTGCTAGATGCAACTTGGAGCTCTTCCACCACATCTAGAAGGAGGCTCAGTTTGATTTTCCACATAAACCTGAGTAGGAGGCCCCCATTTCTGTAGAAATCTTCACCACAGATCACAGTAAAATTCACATTCTTTTTAATTGCGTCCTCGTGAAGATACCCAATGACCAGCAATGTGGAGGAGGAAGGGCTGTCTAAGGAGAAGATAAAGAACTTGGAAGACTATCTCCCAGATTCAGGGCAGATGCAGGAAATGTGAAAATTCGCAAGCTTCTGCCTCTACCCACCCACAGGACAGGGTGAGAGGTGAGAGGGAAGGCAAGAAGGTGCTTGCCATAGAGCCAGAGCTCAGAGGTAAGCCTTGTTGGTTTTGGCAATGCCTGCTCCTAATGTTAGAACACCACGGCACGCAGCTGCCAACTCCCTAAAAGACTATCTAACACTCAAGATTAATGCTCCTTTCCTGCATCACGGGATTTTATAAATAAAGCTGTAGCTTTTTATATGCTCTCAAATAGTACACTACCCTATAGATGAAGGAAACCCAAGAAAGCCCAATTTTGCAGAGAAGGGGAACAAAAAACTGTCATCATTGATCTATTTCAAAATACATTAGGAAATGTTCACACACTATGGGAATACAGGACCAAGTATACAATCCAATACGCAACATTGTGTGTATGTGTGTGTGTGTATTGTTCGAATCTAATATAATATATATGAATTTCTTATACAAGCACACACAGACACAGAAATAACAAACAGCTCTTGGAATTTACTGTAGGAAAAAGAATACGTATTAATGTGGTGGTAGCTTTTTAGTGAAAGTTCTCTTTTTCTAAACCCTTCATTTTCTAGAACAGCAGCATTTCTCCCAGCAGCTCACGGAGTCTGGGGCCCTTGCACCTACCTGCGCTGGTGTTGGTGCTGGGGCTGGCCAGCAGCTGTCCTGAACCCTGAGCGGGCGGCGGGGGCTGCCCATCACTCAGCTGCTTGACCCGCTTGCGATGGGATTTGCCATTGTAATGGACTTGGGCCTGAGCTGCGGAGTTTAGCTGGATGTTGCACACCTCACAGAAGGAGAACAGAATTTTCTTTTTCTCTTTACTCAGCTGGTCCTCAGGCCTGTCATTCTTTATCCCCTTTTCTTCATATCCCCGTAGAAAAGTTGCCATATTCATAATACCATCTTCAGGGTAATTGTTAGGGTTTAATGAGTACTTCATACCTGAAGAAAAAAAAAAGTACAGGTGTTTGAGAAATACATGCTTTCTGATTTTCTAGTAAGATTACAAATTATTTTCGTGATTTAGGATAAGCTATAAGTCTTCCAGCTACTCAGTGAACACTCTGAAAAACTTATCAAAACTACCTGAGTAAATATGGTCTTTGAACATGTTTCCTCTGTCTGGAGTACTTCTTCCTTTATCCTCAACCCGTCCTCGCTCTCCCTCCCAATTCTTTTCCCCTTTCTAACTCCTACCTACCCTTTAGATCTCACCTGGAGTAACTACCCTGTCCAAGCAATCCACCTGACCTGGAGCCAAGGCAGATCCCGGACGACATGCCCCCAGAGTGCTCTAGGACTCCCTTCAGAGCGTCCATCACCATAAGCATGTCATATGTATTTGTGCAAATTGGCTTACGAGTTTCTGTGATAGAGTATGTGCTCCATGAGGGCAGTACCCTCATTTCTGGATGTCCCTTGGGTCTAGACCCATACTTTTTACATAACAGGCATTGAAATACCCACTGAAGGAAAGAATAAAGCTTATGAACCCAGAATTGTGAAAAAGGGTATGTATAGGCACAAAGCATATATAATACATGAGCATTTGCCAATAGACCTATGCCTTAACCTGGGGAGGAGGTGAATAACAAAGATCAAAACACAATCTGTCTGCTGGCGAGGATGCGGAGAAAGGGGAACCCTCCTACACTGTTGGTGGGAATGCAAGCTGGTGCAACCACTCTGGAAAACAGCATGGAAGTTCCTCAAAATGTTGAAAATAGAACTGCCCTATGACCCAGCAATTGCACTACTGGGTATTTACCCTAAAGATACAAACGTAGTGATCCAAAGGGGCACGTGCACCCGAATTTTTATAGCACCAATGTCCACAATAGCCAAACTATGGAAAGAACCTAGATGTCCATCAACAGATGAATGGATAAAGAAGAAGTGGTATATATACACAACGGACTACTATGCAGCCATCAAAAGAAATGAAATCTTGCCGTTTGCAACAACATGGATGGAACTAAAGCGTATCATGCTTAGCAAAATAAGTCAAGCGGAGAAAGACAACTATCATATGATCTCCCTGATATGAGGAAGTGGTGATGCAACATGGGGGCTTAAGTGGGTAGGAGAAGAATCCATGAAACAAGATGGGATAGGGAGGGAGACAAACCATAAGTGACTCTTAATCTCATGAAACAAACTGTGGGTTGCTGGGGGGAGGGGGGTTGGGAGAAGGGGGGTAGGGTTATGGACATTGGGGAGGGTACGTGCTTTTGGGTAAATTGGAAGGGGAGGTGAACCATGAGAGACTATGGACTCTGAAAAACAATCTGAGGGGTTTGAAGTGGCGGGGGGGGTGGGAGGTTGGGGTACCAGGTGGTGGGTATTATAGAGGGCACAGCTTGCATGGAGCACTGGGTGTGGTGAAAAAATAATGAATACTGTTTTTCTGAAAATAAATAAATTGGAAAAAACAAAACAAAACAAAAAAAAACCACAATCTGTCTGCAACTTACATTAAGTTGTAGTCCAGAAGTCCCTTTATAAGTCAGCCAATGGGAAGTTGAACATATTTTTTTATAGTTGTAGTGAAACAAACTGTATTTAGGTTTCCAGATTAGCCCATAAATATCAATTTAATTTTTGATGATGTTGAAATGCAGAACATCTGAAATAAAAAGTAAAATACAGTAAATGGTAAACTAGTAATCGAAAAATAAAGAATATAGCAGACTAAGATACAATTTTGTTTATTTTTAAGTGCTGATTTTTTTGATCAGTTAGATAAGAGTATGGTGCTCAATCATGACTCATTGAAGATTTTATTTTATTTTATTTTTTCATTGAAGATTTTAAAGGAGACTTTTCAGTACCTCAAGAACCTTCACCTGATGAAGATGGCCTTGGTTTTTTACTTTCACAGTTCCACTTTAACATACGTAAATTTTAGATTTTATTTAATACCACTATTACCTGCATTTTTATACTTTATTAGAAAAACTCAAATTTTTACTTCCTAAGGAGGAAAGTCACTTTCTTAGTCACACAGAACACTTTACCTCTGACACTTCTGGTCACCATATGTGTGGAAGTGGTTTTTCCCCAAGCCCAGCAATTCCCTGGGACACCAGCTGGGTGTCCTTCACCGTAATTCAATTCTGACATTGTGTATCCAAAGAGAGCATCAGATCCCACAGGCTAAGGACTCAGCCCCACAAGACTACCTCCCCAACACACACACACACACACACACACATACTTCAGACACCTCTCAAGCCCAGCCTGTCACTTGTGCTTCTTCTGACCAATCCAAAGAGGTTCCAACGACCCCCTCCTTGGGTTTGGTCAATTTGTTAAGGTGACTACAGATCACAGGAAAAGAGTTGACTTATTATTTACCAGTTTATTAGTAAAAGGATATAATAGAGAATACAGATGAACATCCGAAACATCCGAATGGAAGAGATGCATAGAGCAAGGGATGGGGGAAGAGCTTGGAGTTTCCATGCCCTCTCTGGGTGTGTCACTCTCCCAGCACCTCCACATGTCCATGAACCTAGAAGCTCTCTGAACTCTGTTCATTTGGGATTTTTTGGAAGTTTCATCAAGTTGGCATGATTGATCATTTACTCCATTTTCAGCCCTTCTCTTTCTCAAGAGAATCAAGGGTAGGGCTGAAAAGTCCAAGCTCCTACTCATGGCTTGGTGGTCAGCCCTTTTGCAAGGACCACCCAGAAGCCCACCCAGACTTGCCTCATTGGGACAAAAAGACATTCCTATCACTCAAGAAATTACAAGTGTTTCAGGAGCCCTGTGTCAGGAACCAGGGTCAAAGACCAAATATTAGAACAAAAGATGTTCCTAGTGTTCTTATCGCTCAGGAAATCATAAGGGTTTTAGGAAAAGCTCTGTACCAGAAACTGGGGACAATATATTTGGTCTCTGTCCCATTACCTCACACATACTTATCAGTGTGATTATGGCAATGCTTTTGGTTCTCAACTAAAAAGACACTCTCCTACAAGAAAGAAGAGAAAAGTATTCATGCAATAATTGGGTGAAAACTAAGGGAAAAGGAGTATGCATGAGAAAGAATTGGCTGAGGTGAACAATATTGTGCCATGAGGGATGAAGAATTCAGATAAAGAAAGGATTATGGCTTGTGAGGGATTCTTGCCTATGGGAAAAACTCAAGAGATGGAAAGACATTTGGCTTCAAACAATTCTGTTGATTCAAGTTGGCTGAGAGCTGTATGAGGAGAAAGGAGCAGCTACAGACTATTCCTCATTAGGGGTGGTCACTTGTTGAATGTTTAAAAATCAGAAAATGAGTTATAGCACAAGGCACGACCATAAAGATAGAGGTTGATTCTATGCATACAGTGTGCCAAGAAGAACTTCTTATTTATACCCCTACACCCTATTGCAAAGAGCCACTGTGCATTATACTGTAGGCTAAATCTTAACCTGCAGTGAGTTGTTAGAATAATGCTAATTTTGGGGTGCCTGAGTGGCTCAGTCAGTTAAGTGTCTGCCTTTGTCTTAGTCATGATCCCGGGGTTCTGGGATCAAGCCCTGTGTTGGGCTTCCTGCTCAGTGGGCAGTCTACTTCTCCCTCTGCCCCTCTCCCTGCTCATGCTTTATCTCTCTTACTCTATCTCTCTCAAATAAATAAATAAAATCTTTCAAAAAAATAAAGAAAATTGCTAATTTTGATATGTAAATCCTATCTGTCCCATAAGTATTTTATCCCGATGTCACCATTTTAAGGAACTCTATTTCACAAAATTTATTTTTAAATTTATTCAAATTATACATAAATCAGGTTTAAGCAAGTCCCATAGCTGAATTTCAGAAAATAATTCTGTTATAATTAAAATGTGATTTAACTGCATATACATTAATATTTTTGCCTTTATTCCTTAAATCTAAAACATTAAGGTATCACAAAGCTATTTTACTCATAAAACTTTGGAAAATATTAGTGACACATAAAAGTTACGTTCAAACATACTATACTTTACGTCCTCTCAAAATATTAAAATTCATCATAAGAATTATCTGAACTAATAGAGATAAATAATTTTAAAATGAGCTCATCATTAATATATTATGCCCTATCTAGAAAACTAATCCATTGTAAAACATGAGGAAAACCAATCATTTCTAACTCTTCAGGGCTAGGTCAGATACCAGCTCAATGAATCATTGAAATCTAAGTGTTATATTTCAACTCAAGCAACCAAAATCCTTGAATCCTCAGCTGAGGACTGATGACACTTTCATTTGAAAATTTAACCCAACTTGGAGGTGGCTGGCCTTGCCCACGTTGTCAATTAACACACGATGTTTCACAGAAATAAGATCTACATCACAATGTTCCATTGAAATCTAAAAAATGCTTCTTTGTATTACCTTATAGCAGATAAAACCAGCTTACTTGTGACTTTCTAATTGCCATCTGTCTTAGAAATATATTATACTTTAGATTTATTTAAAGATACATATTTTATTTTATTTTTAAAATTTAATTTATTTGTGTGTGTTCCAAAATTCATTGCTTATGTGTATTTTAACTAGTAAGAAGGAAACCCTTAAAATGAAATGAATGGCCATTTTAGAATTCTCCTATAAACTTCTTCAGAATACCAGCATCCTTTATAATCTTTATCCCTATTTTATTTTCTCCCAGAGTTACTCTCACTTACAGATGTTCCCCCAAGCCTCCAACACCACGTCCATAGGCCCCTCTAGGAAGGATGCATTGCCTAGCAGGCTCCATGTCCTGATTTATTAGTCCTAGCTCCGGCTTCACACTTTTCCCCTCTCAGGAAAAATACCTGCAGCTCCTGTTAAGAGCCACTTTCAACCAGAATAAATTTCATTCCAGAGGTCTTAATTTCATTCCAGAGAAGAAGACCCAGAGGTAGTAGAGAGGCAAGATATCAGAATCCCAACATTTAATTTTGGCCTGAGACAGTATACTTTCTAGGCTTATAATATGTCTGGCAGTGATATTTATGTCAGTTTTCTGGCTAAGGGGAAGGTAACAGTGAGTTTAAGTGGAAGAAGAAAGAAAAATCTCACCTTCTATTTTGAAGTTTTGTTTTGTTTTGTTTTTAACAGACTATCTTAAATTACATGTTTCACTTGCATAGGGCAGAAGGACCTTCAGGGGTATCCAATTTTAAACTGAGCAGTGGGCAGCATTCTGCTTTGGAATGCCATGCACACACAGCAGGGGGTAAGAGAAGCCAGTGCTAGTTCACGTATTCTATGCTCATTTTGTATGATTTTAACGGATTAGATGGCCAATCATTTAACAGCCAGGAAAGAATAAGGTATTTTGGAACAGATCAAGGAATGAGAAAGCTGGTCCCTGAGTTGCTGCTTTTGAGGGAAAGAACTGATAGGACAACCAGTCACTATCTAAAGGAGTGACTTTTAAATGACGAGGATATGGTGTGTCAGGAAACTTTAATACTTGACTTTCTCTCAAGACTGGGTCTCACATGTGTAGTTATCCAATTGTTTTTTATAATAAGTAAAAAATTTATTATAATAATTACGATAAACCAGAAAACTGATTGAGTGGTAAAGACGTCTCCTTAAGGCACATGGAACGTACATCCCTTTACACAAAGTTGCCACAGCAGATAGAGAATATGAGAAGAGATTTCTTCACTTCTACTTCAGTATGAAAGACTCTGCCCACGCCATGGATTTATTATCTCATTTCCCAACTCAAGTCAACCAGCTTTATCCAATTCTAATTGATTCCTTAACCTATAACAACCCGGATGATAACCCTTTTCCAGATTTAGTCCTTCTCTTTGAAAAGTCACTATAAACACTGCCTAACTGCCAAATCTAAGTGAGTCCTCTCCTCACTCATTTGTCTTGACGTCCTCATGATGCTCCTCTTGCCAGGGTTTCTTCTATCTCTGCATTCCTAAAGCACTGTCATTGCATAGCAAGCCTGGAACCCAGCCCTTATAGCAACATTTTAATTATTTTTATTAAAAGTTTTATTATATTTATACGGCTTTAGTTATTCACTCAAGTTTATTGACTATCTGGGCAGAGGACTTGATGCTAGGGGAACAGTAGTGAACAGGGTAGATGAGATATCAGCCTGAAGGGACTCTCTAGTCTAATGAGAAATACCGAAGAGAAAATAGGAAACTACAACCAAATGTGATAAAGTCTGTGGAAAGGTCTACAGTTTCCTTTCTTGCTAGATTTCAGGTTCCTTTAGGATAAGAACAGTGCTTTGTCTTTGTATCCTCAGCATCTGAGACTATGTTTAGTACAAAGTGGGCCTCAATAAATATTTGAATAAATGAATGCATTGTTTATGTGTGTGGCACAGTAACCAAGGTCAATGTTTTCCCATAATTTCAGTTTATAGGTGGCTGAGTACATAGCTGTTTATATCTTGAGATTTCCAAAACAGCAATAACCATGTATTCCCAAAAGGAAAAAAAAAAATACAACCACTCATTTGCAAACTAAAATCCCAATTATTTGGGCAAACTCCTTCATCCTTTAACTGAAAACAAAATTTAAAGTTCAAATTCTCCTGGGGAGCAGGTCAGATACTAAATGAGCACACTTGTACTAACATCCATATGACCTCTGCTCGCTCAACTTTCGGAGAGAATGGAGCACTGGATATAGAGGAAAGGGTTGGGCAAGATAAAAACACACAAATTTGGAAGACTCAGGACTCTGACATTGATTCTCGCCCAGTTCACTACATTGCCAACGTCTGTCCTGGACTTCTAAACTTTTATTTTAAAGGATGATAAACAATAGCCAAGTTCTTGGGCACCAGACTACAAACAACACACTTCCCCCAAATACAGAGTTTCAGGGAAGATTAAGAGGTCAGCAGTACAGGCGCCTGGGTGGCTCACTGGGTTGGGCCTCTGCTTTGGGCTCCCGGTATGGTCTCAGGGTCCTGGGACGGGGCCTGCATCGGGCTCTCTGCTCGGCAGGGAGTCTGCTTCCCCCCTCCCTCTCTGCCTACTTGTAATCTCTCTCTCTCTCTCTCTCTCTCTGTGTGTGTCAAATAAATAAATAAAATCTTAAAAAAAAAAAGAAGTCAGCTGTATAAATGTGCATTTTGTGGAATATTTTACTATTTCATAATAGGATCCAGATACAGGAGGCTGTAATTAGTTCAATTCAACTAGGCAATTATTTATTAAACATTGACTATATCCAACACACTATCTTTTGGCCCTATGGCAGCCAAAAGAATGAATAAAATAAAGAGCTTAAAATAAATCAGAAGAAGCAATCCTTCTGCTGCTCATTGTTCGTGAGAGTGACTGTGGAGATTCTTTGCATAACAGTTCCCAGAGTACTCAGCATACTTCTACAGCACGTCAGCTTTATTACATTGGATTGAAATTACTGCTTAGTTTTCTGTTTCACTAGACAGTTCATCAGTATCAGATTTTTTTTTTTTTCTGATCACCTACTGGCACTTTGCTGAGTGTTAGTGAAGCAGATTGTAATGGGGTATCCTGACCTAATGTGAATCCCAAGAGATTTTGACACTAATTACTGAGTAAGAAAAACTGACATTTAAATGCTTCTTACAGTTTGTTTCTCTTGAGAAAAAGATTTGAATTCAGTTTTGGGGGTACACTACTCCTTTGTTTCAGAGAAAACATCCTAGAAGATCTTTTGATCTTCTGAGTATGTGAATATGTGTAGGTAAACCATGCACTCTATTCTATAATGGAGACTGCAGATAATACGGCTCCAAAGACCTTAATCTGCTTTTCATAATCATATAAAAGGTTGTCTTCATTGTGGCACAGCTGCATCTCTGCAAATTATCTTTTCTTTCACAGAATATTTCTTTCCTATAAATGGATTTAAATCGTATTGTCTCTGAAAGCATTTTGGTTAGACACTAGGAGATAAATGTGTTTTCTTGTTCAAGCAAAAAACCACCAGAGATCAGTGGAGACTGGGAGCCACAGGAAGGATGTGAATGCATCTTACCTTAGACAGAAGAACGGCCTGGGATTGCTGAAGCTCAAATTGGATTATCCTGTATAAGCCCCATATTTGGGGTCATTCCAGATTAATAAACTCAACTTTGGGAAAAGTACTGTTGTTCTAAATTATCTTTGGAACTAAAGAAAGACCACACCTCTCTGGATGGGTATAGTGTTACCACAAAAGGAAGAGACATTCCCACTGTCAGTCTTACCAAAAGATTTAGAGTGGCAAGATGTAGACACAGAAAGGAATGAGCCTGTGATTGTCTCTGGGCCTGGGGTACAGGGACCTGTGATCCAGGTATGAGAGACTTGTTCCAGGAATTCCCTCTATTAGGAGATAAACTGATCCCTGAAACAGATAGACAGGCCTGAGATTGGACAGAGAAGATTCTGCATAATAGAGAATGCTTACAGAGGGTTTTAGTCTACAAACTCACAGAACCTCTGTATCTAATAACAACTGTGTGATTCCCGATCCCCCCCCCTTTTTTTAACTCAAAGCTATTAGTAAAATCATGCAAATATCACAGCCAATCTTTCTACTACTTTAGGGAATTGTACAAGAGCCTGGAATGGCACCTGGGGTAAAACCATACATCATAGACTGCAGCACAGTGCTGAAGGATATTAGTGACTGGCAAAAAAAAAAAAAAAAAAAGTTGTGGCTCAGAACGAGACAGTTACTTAAGATGTTGAATAACTACTGCTACAAGATCTTAGGGATTCAAAAAATACGTAAGAAGGACAAGTTGGTAAAATATTGAAATTCTTGCATCGAGTAGGGTAGAGATTTGAAATGTTTTGAACTAGGTAATGTGATGGGTAAATAGGGTAGGACATTTGAGTTACCTAAATATAAACAAAACAAGGTTGTTTTATTCTAATTCATTATGATAGGTTCTAAATCTTGGCTTTAAGAGGGCTAAATAGTTGAAAGACTATGTAGATCAATGTTTTTTCTGGCAACTTTGATGTTCTGAGTGGTCCCAAATACCATCATATACATATCAATAAATAATAGTAATAAGGATTATATTTTTTTCTGTCATAATATCAATTTCAAATATATATGTGCATTTCAGATAATGTCAGGGTTGAAAATATCCTTGTATGTTTAATACATTGAGATTTTATCAGTAGAAGGAAAAATGCATGTTTATTATTGCAAGGACAAAATGTTGTCATAATGTTAATTATGAAAGCTATTAATATTAGATTTAAAAATACTAAAAATTTTCAATTAGTTATATAGAGAAACTGACTGACAACTAAACCTAGCACTACCTATAGGGCTATAGAGGAAACATGCTTATTTTGAGGTACAAATATTTATAAACAGTTTAACAATGTTGTGATAAAAATCAGATCAGAATTCTAATCTCTGTAGAACTCTGTGGTGTACTAACTTTCATGATATTACACAAGTAAACTTGAAGCACTATATTTAGTTTTTATTTCTTAATTCCATTAGGATATGAACCTGTCTACAAAAAAAGAAAATCCTATTTGGGAATTCTCTTCATCTTCTGAAAATGAAGTAAATGCAAAAGGCTAGTTTTGCTATCTCAAAATTATTACCTCCAAGAGAAATGATTAAATAATACTTAAACTCATAATATATAATTTTCTGTTTCCTATCTCAAAAGTTATTTTTGGGGCAACTGGGTGGCTCAGTGGGTTAAAGCCTCTGCCTTTGGGTCAGGTCATGATCCCAGCATCCTGGGATCAAGCCCCGCATCGGGCTCTCTGTTCAGCGGGGAGCCTGCATCCTCCTCTCTGCCTGTCTCTCTGCCTACTTGTAATCTCTATCTGTCAAATAAATTTTTAAAAAAGTTATTTTTACTGATGTATTAGGTTTTAGCCTTAGGCTATTATTGACTGTAATTCTTGGCTTTAAAAAGGTACATAAGGTATACCTCTAGCCATAAGAGAGGACAATGCTTGTTGAGCTATTCAGTCTTCTTTACAGTGAGGAACTCTGGAGTCCATTTGTCCTGTGCTCTGCCTAAGTCAGCAGCAGTCAGGTGAGAAAACTTCAAAACATAAAATCCTAGGCAAGGGCAGATGTTGCAGCCCTACTCTTCCTACAGCATTGCCAGGGCAGGAGTGCGACCTGGAACACTATCCAGAGCAAGCCTGGAAGCCATTCCAGCAGTCAACAGGTGAAGTGTTATGTGAAGCAAGAACAAGCTTTCCTGGCTCCTTGAGGGACCTGTTATTGCATCGTCCCAGGGTGGAAGAAAATGCAGCCCTTTAGTAGATGGCTCCACCCAAGCCAGATCCATCCATCAAGGACAGATCTCAGTTCATTGAATTCTTAGATAATCTTTAAAAGTTTATAAATAAGAATGGTATTTTGGGGGGTTTGCTACATGGAAAATTATAGTTCAAGAGACCACATCACACAGTTTAGTTTTAGTTCCAGTCATGATCCCTTTATATACCATCTAGATACATTTTTTACATATACTGGATTTTTTACTCATTATAAAAATAATGTATCATTCTAGAAATTTGGGGAACTATAAAGAGCAGAAAAACATTGGAGGAAAATCTCCATGTTCCCATTATTCAAAGTTAGCCACATTTTATTTATTTATTTTTTTTTAAGATTTTGTTTATTTATTTGAGAGAGAGCATAAGTGGAGGGAGGGCAGAGGGAGAGAGAGAAACAGACTCCCTGCTGAGCAGGAAGCCTGATTCCGGACTCAATCCCAGGACTTCAGGATCATGACCTGAGCCAAAGGCAGCCACTTAACCAATTTGGCACCCAGGTGCCCCTCACATTTTGTTTATTTCTAGTCTTCTTTTTTTTTAAAGATTTTATTTATTTATCCAACAGAGAGAGACCACAAGTAGGCAGAGGCGCAGGCAGAGAGAGAGAGGAGGAAGCAGGCTCCCCGCTGAGCAGAGAGCCCGATGTGGGACTCGATCCCAGGACCCTGAGATCATGACCTGAGCCGAAGTCAGCGGCTTAACCCACTGAGCCACCCAGGCGCCCTATTTCTAGTCTTTTTAAGTGTACATACTATTCTCACAGAATTCTGGTTAAATAGTACATACTTGATAAGAGCTCAATTATATGAAAACATCATTTCTTTTTTTTTTTTTTTAAAGATTTTATTTATTTATTTGACAAAGAACAATCACAAGCAGGCATAGAGGCAGGCAGAGAGAGAGGAGGAAGCAGGCTCCCTGCTGAGCAGAGAGCCCAATGTGGGGCTCGATCCCAGGACTCTGAGATCATGACCTGAGCCGAAGGCAGCAGCTTAACCCACTGAGCCACCCAGGCACCCCTGAAAACATCATTTCTGAGTTCTTAAATTGATTATATTTACTTGCAATTTGATGAACAAGATGTCAATTTTCACCTTCTGATATGAACCAAATGTAACTATAATAAGGTGTTCTAAAGAAGAGAAACAGTGATGTGAATACCTTTAATAGGGAATAACCTCAACTACTGGGAGCAATTAAAAATAAAATAGTCTATTTGGACAATCAAAAAAGTTCAAGACACAATAAAAAGCTAGGACAGGACTGAATAATAAAGTTCAACTACACAAGGCTTCTACTTCCAAGACTGGAAGAAGTGGTTGTCTTATCTAATGTATAGAAACCAACACAGAATGTCAAGCAAAATGAAGAAACAGAGGAACACGTTCCAAACAAAAGAACAAGATAAGCCCCCCCAAAAAAATTTTTTAATGAAGTAGAGATAATATTTTACCTGATACAGAGTTCCAAATAATGGCCACAGAGACACTCACTGAATTCAGAAGAAGAGATGAACACAGTGAAACTTCAACAAAGGGGTGGAAAATATTGAAAAGTTCTAAGAGAAAAAATGAAATTAAAGAATACAATGACTAAACTGAAAAATACACCAGAAGGTTTCAGCAGGAGACTAGATGAGGCTGAAGAAAAGATCAGTGAACTCAAAGACAGAGCAGAGGAACTTACCCATCAGGGAAACAAAAAGAAAAAAAGAACAAAAGTAAGTAAAAATAGCTTAAAGGACTTATTGGAAAACATCAAACTCACGAACATTTGCATTACAACAGTGCCAGAAGAAAGAAGAGAGAGAGATAAAGAGACAGAAAACTTATCTGAAGAAATAATGGCTTGAAATTTCCCTAACCTGGAAAAGAAACAGATATTCAGATCTGGGAGGCCTAGAGAGTTTCAAATAAGATGAATCCAAAGCAATCCACACCAAAACACACTTAATTAAAACATCAAAAGTTAAAGACAAGAAGAGAATCTTAAAAGTAGCAAGAAAAAAAAAAAAAACTGCTTGTTTCATACAAGGGAATCTCCTTAAGACTCTAAGCAGATTTTTCAGCATAAACTTTGCAGGCCAGAAGAGAGTAGCATGATAGCTTCAAAATGCTGAAAGAAGAAAATCTAATCAAGAATACTCCATCCAGCAATGTTACTCAGGACTAAAGGAGAGAAGAGTTTTCTAAGCAAAAACTAAAGGATTTCATCACCACTAAACTGGCCTTAAAAGAAAAGTTAAAAGGACTTCTTTAAGCTGAAAAGAAGGGGCACGAATTAGTAACAAGAAAATACATGAAAGTATACATTTCACTGGAAAAGGAAAAATATCTTAAAGGTAGTAGATTAATTACTTATAAAGTCAGTATGAAGTCAAAAGACAAAAGTCTTAAAGGCCATGATGATGAACTATTCTCCTCCTCAACTTCCTGAAAGGGACTACATCTTGGAGACCATTCCTGTATAATCTTATCAGAGACAGGAGCACCAGTCCACCCAGCTTTCCTTTTTGTGCTCTGACTCAAGAGGAGCAGAACACACATTCAGTAAATAACTGCAATCCAGCTTCTCCAGTCGACTTCTTTTCTTTACTTCATCTACAAAATGTGGATACTAGAGGTTTATCTATATCACCATTCTGAAGCTGAAATCCAAATTGCCTGTGGAGCTCGGAGCAACTGTTAGATAAAGGAATGACACTGTAATTAATTCTTGGAACCAAGCTTAGGTGTCATTTCTCATTTGTCCTTTCAAAAGCCAAAAGAATTATATTATTTGAGCAGTATGTACAACGTTTTAACATCTGTGGGTATTTAATAACAGAATAAAAAGTTTCCTATAAGGATTCCAGCCCTGATGATTACTTTTTCACACTAGGAAGTGTAGCTTATAACAGTAATGTGATTTTCATTATTTTCTTCTGTTAGAGTATTTTAAAACTTGGTCTGGAATAATTGAAAATGCAATAGTCTAGTGGGCACACACACATAACAATGCACTTAGGTAACAGTTAATATGGAGTCATCAGTGGCTTTGAAGTCAATACCTTCTATGGGTAATTTTAACTGGTCCTTAGGCAGGTTCTTATCTTCCCCTTGTAGTTATCCTATTGTGAGGTACTGTCACTAATAGGGAACAAAGATAGATATAGACAAGGGATTGCATTCTATTGGGTCAAAGCACACAGCAAGCGTACTGTACTTAAGAGTAATGTGAGAAGAAAATAACAATTCCCAAGGCTCCTTTAAGAATTTAGAACACCAGGTCAAGATTTGAAGCTGACAGTTTCAGTGGGTGTGATATGGCTGCCAGGCAATGACCCCACAAGCCCTGTTGGGCAAATTAATCCCAAAGGTACCACAGGCAGAAGATGACCCAATTACCGAGAAGAAGGTCAGGTATATAAAAGACAATGATGAGAACAGGCCACAAGGACTCAAATATCAGAACAACTGAGATTGTCAGATTTTGATTATAAGTCAAAATCAGAAACTTCTCAGAGAGAGAAGAATAAAATGCCTTACAGAAAATCAGTGTCCTGATGCTCCTGGGGGTAAGAACAGCCTTGCAGGTTTCAAAAGAAAGAAGAACGTCCATGTTCATTATGTCATCACTCCACTGCTAGGTGGAACTGATATGAAATAGAGAAGACAAGTGAAGGTGACCCAAGAAAGGGATGTGCAGACTAAGAGTCTGATGACAAGTATCTTGATTTTGTTGAATTTTTTAATTTATTGCCTCTTCTAACTGTTCTTTCCATATTATTTTCTTTTAAATGGTCTTTGTCCTATTAAAATTGATCTTAAAAACTGTTCTTTGATAAATATCTGCACTGCTTCTGATGTTCCATTTAATTATATTTAAAGTATTTATTTTCTTACTATCCCCTCTCCCCGCAAAGGAAATAACTGACTCTGACTTAATTCTATCATAGGAGAAAAGTGGAAAGATAAAGAAAACCAAATTTATTTGTTGTCACAAAGCAAAATTGCTAAATTTACTCTATAAGTTGTTCATGAAGCATATTCCCCCAACTATTTTTAGACAGTTTCTTAATTTCAAAATTATGAAGTTGTTTGTTAAAATCACTCCAATTTACATTCAGAAAAGACTCAGAAAAAGAGCAGCCTGTATGCAATTTGTTTAGTTACCCAAATCTTTATCTACTGGTAACCAAAGTGGACTTTGGATCAATTTCACATTTTCAAATGCATAAGTGGGTAGAAGGTGTTTTTGCTTTATCAGTTGCTGGCAGTCAACCCTCCTATGTACGTAGGGATTGTGGTTAAAGTGACAGGCAAGATGATGGGGCAGTGCATGGTAGGATTCAACTACTTGGGCTAGACGAGATTTGTTAGTTTGAACTCTTGGAACACTACATTTACTTCAACAAGAAAAATTAAGATAGGATTGGGGTGCCTAGGTGGCTCAGTGGGTTAAAGCCTCTGCCTTCGGCTCAGGTCATGATCCCAGGGTTTTGGGATTGAGCCTCGCATCGGTCTCTCTGCTCAGAGGGGAGCCTGCTTCCTCCTCTCTCTCTCTCTCTCTCTCTCTCTGCCTGTCTCTCTGCCTGCTTGTGATCTCAATCAAATAAATAAATAAAATATTTTTAAAAACTAATGTAGGATTATAACACCAAGAAAAATTAAGGAAGAACCTCAAGCAATTTGAAAGGGACCATCTTTCAATCACAAATGTCTGTCTGTTCAAAAAATGCACTGAAACACCTATCAAGTTTTTTCTTTCTCTCTCCTCTCACCTCAAAGACCCAGATGAGGAATGTACCAAAGTAGTAAACACATTCAAAGTATATTGGGGTAATTTTAGAAGGAGTTATGCCAAACAACAAGAATGTTTGCCTATTGGGGATGAGAGGGGAAGAAATGGGAATAGAGGAAAATAAATAAATCCAAGAAAGCAGTCTCTCACGAACAAGTGATGAGTGTTAACATGCCATGACTTGAGGAGAGTAATTAACTCAACCCTCTATATGTAAGATTAGAACAAAGGTTAAAAAACAATTTTTGTTTTGAAATTACTCTGTGATGATGAATAATGAGGTATTATGTCCCATGACAACAGGATCATCAAAGATTCCCGAGTAGATCCCAGAGGGGCATTCAAGAGCTTAGTCTGGTTATGAGGATTGAGAAGGAAAGAAAAGTCCCTGTAAAGCTGTTAACTATGGATCTAAGTAAGCTCCTCCCATTCTTACAGTGACTGGACAAGATTGAAAAGAGACTCTATTTGCTTTGCAAGAATGTCCCTCTTTTGCCTTCTCATAAACTGCTTTTCTGGTCTCCTATGCTTCCTTCTGAACCTATCTGTAGGTTCACATTAAGTTGTTACTGACTGATGTAGACCTCTTTGTCAGAAAGAAATGAACCTCCAATACAACTGTGTTTAATGGAGACACGAAACAAAATCACTCAGGGAACTTTTGCCAAAATCCGTACGTCCTGGCTCTACCTCCGTAGACTCTGATTCAGTACCTTTGCATTTATGTAGCAGTAGAACAGAAAAGAAAGAAGTAAAACGTTTCTTAAAATCCTAGGAAACTTATGTGTTCAGCTGATCCTGAGCATTTATCCAAGGATATCTCTCCACTTCCTAGCCTTACCACATCAGTTCTAAAGACTTCTAAGCCATTTGCCTACAGGGAACAGGAGACCAGTACTACTCCTAATTGTACCACTCACCTGCTTCTCAACCTAACCAATTCCCCAGCGTCATGTGGAAGAAAGTGTCAGCTCTGTCAGTCACTTGATAGTTAAGAAATCACTTGTCTATCTGAGCATCAAATTCTTCTTTCATAAAGGGAGGAGAATAAACTGGATGACCTCTTAAATTCCTCTCTGTTCTAAAATTCCAGAAGTTTATACAGCTTCATTTTTGTTTGTTGTTTATTTGCTTTTTGTATAGGGGAAAATTATGTCTGACTTGATTTTTTTGGCAAAATTTTACTGCCTGCTCTGATCCTTCTGATCTAAGGCTCATCCTTAACAGAGAACCCAACAGTTGCTGCTGTCAGTTTCAGGTTTGTGTAGAGAATATTCCCTTTCATCTCACTTGGTGATTGAGTGGGAGGCAGTAGGCAATATTTCAAAATGCAAACTGACATTTAATTATATAAAAATCTCCTTCCACGATCACGTCTCTTGCCAGGCTGATTCTGATCTACTTGAACATTTCTCCTTTTTTGTTGACTCCTAGTTTTCCAGTTCTTATTGAGAATAATCGGAAATGGGCCTCCAACATTAGATTTATAGACTTGCTACTTCTTCCTCTATGTAATAGAATTTTAAGGTGACACTGTGTTTGCAAAATGATGTCTCTTTCTGATACCCACTGGACCCCCTCATATCTACACTGACAGTCTCAAAATATGGGTATTTCCCAATACTATTTTTAAAAATGGAGTATTTGTACAAATGTCACTTAAAAGCGTAAGTGGAAATTCTGGTGCAAAAAAAGGAAAAAGATCATTCTGTCTTAACTAATTAAACACTAAAATGATTCAGCATGGAGATAAGTCAGCCAGGACTACAGTAAGGTAAGGGAGACTTGTCTCAGGTATGGAATTTAAGGGGGCACCAAAAATATCCATAATTAAAATAAAAATGCATTAAAGCAATATTTTAAATCAGTAACAGTACCATGGGAAGCCATATTTGAACCTGACACAAAAGGGGAAAGAAACTTAATGATCTTATCTTTATTTAAAATTTTACTATTTTGCTCATAGTGGATTTAATTGAATTTGATATTTTTGATATATTAAAATATTATTTATATTGATTATGAAATTGGAGGCATTCTTTTAAGGCTTTAAAGTTTGTGCCCAAGGAAAGTTCTTTCTTTACTTCATCTAAGTTCTTGCCCTGAAATAACTTACCTTCTGTTATAAGCTACACACAAATATTAATGCATACTATTCCTCATAAACAGGGTCCCCTACAATAACTCTAATGATTTCTATTACAGTTACCATTTGTGTATGTGCCTTTTCTAAGTGATTGATACCATTTTAATAATTTATTCTAGCAGTGACTGGAGAAGTAGGCAATTTTCTTTTTACATCAAAGAAAAATGAAACTCTGAAAGGTGAAAATAACCTGACAAGGGGCATGCCTCATGTACATTGCACTGTTAAATGAGATCAAGGGGGAGAGAGAGAGAGAAGGAGAGGGAAAGAAAGGGAAGAAAAGAGGAGGATGAATACACATCCCAGGGATTTTTCAAACTGAAAGTATATAGACTCATCTGGTAAATTTGTCTAAAATGTGGATTCTCAGGCTGACCCATATATGTTGGAATTAAATAAGACCTAGGGTAACTCTGAGAATCTGCATTTTAAGAGATTCCTGATGCAGGTGTTCTAGGGACCACACACTAAGAAACATGGATGAGATGCACTCATTCTGCCAGAAACAGGGTTAGATATCTGAAATGCATCTTCTCATAATCCCCCACCCTTAAATAACCTTCAAGGTAAGAATGAATGCCCCTTTCTTTACATACGAGGCGAAGAATCCAAGATGATAAGAAAATTAGAAACTTACATGGTAGCAAGTGGAAAAATAAAAATTGAACCCTGATCAAACTCTAGATTCAGGCAGTTCCACTGTATTCTGGGACTTCATGAGAAAGGCAGGGATGCATCTGTCAGGTGACTGCTCTCAGGTACCAGGGACACCAGAGCATATCAAGAAATCTAAATGAGCTAAAGGTGGTAGTCAACAGCTGCAAAGGCAGGAGGCTGGGGCAGATGTCAGAGGTATGCACAGGTGAAAAGAAAGGGTAAAATATGCTAGAGTAGAGGGAGGCAGAACAATTCAGGATGCAGAAAGCAAGTAATGTTTTGCACATACAATGATTTTACTTTGCAGTTTGAAATTCAAAATGAGAACTACAACAATTATGTCAATGTTAGCTATTATATGAACAAATGACATAATATATTTATAGATATGACAATAATACAATTTGATGAGAGAAGAAAAAAATCTTGGATTGAGCCTGTTTTCCAGTTTAAGACTACATTGCTGGATTTATCCCCATTCTGCCTTTCTGTGCCTTCTGTCTCTAATCCTGAACTCAAGCTGTTCTTCCTGGGCCAGTCTAACATTTGTATATTTTAAAGCCAGAACCTACTTGAAATCCATCTCCCATGGGGAAATTGTTCTGGTTAACTTCATATCATTCCAATATTTGACAAATTACCATTATGTACAACCAATCTTCACTTGTGCTTACACTTTTGTGTATAGCATACGTATTATTTATGCACCCTATATTGTTTGGCTTAATAATTTATCTAGATCATGGCTAGATTTGTAAACTGATTTTCAGGGTCTGAAGGTGTCTGGATACTCTAAAATTTAATTACTGAAACTCTATCACCTGAAAAATGCTATGTACTATGAAAAAGGTCAATGAGCACTTACTAAAGAATAAAAATAAAACAGAACTTTGTAAGGCAATATATCTGCAATGTTATCACTCATTTGTCATTAAAGTGAGCTTTCTCCCCTAAAAGAATACATTTATAGACTTATAATATTTAATAACCATTAGACTCTTGCTATTTTTCTAGATCTGGCTGGGAGTAGGGGTGGAAGTGAGAAGTGTCTCAACAGAGTCTCAAGAAGCTTAATATCTTACTGAGGAAATAAAAACCAATATCCATAGTTTTAGGCCAAGTTGCACTGAACCTACAATCAGAATAGAGGAAGGAGGGATCAACAGGACCTCAAGAGTCATCTTGGATGAGATGGGAACACTTGTGGGCAGAATGTGGTTGGGTGGAGAGGGGAAGAAATGTGGCCTGAAACAGAGAGAGAAGTGAAAGCTGGAAGTCCATGCAGGGGTGTCATCAGCCCAAACAAGAAAATAAGACTTGGTTATAAAAGGTATGTAATGGGTAGACTATGTGTGGAGGGAAGTTTATAAAGAAAATAAATGAGAGAATAAGAGAGAATAGTATAAATCTCACACCCAAGGAGCCTGGCTAATAATGGAATAGACTACTGAGGACAATAGAAAAATGTCTTCTAGAGAGAAAAGACTTTGAAGATACAAACACAAAGAGGCAGCAATGAAGGGAGAGAAGGGTTACAGTAGCATGAGTCCCCAGGAGAAGGATTTAGAGATAGGGTATAGAATATAGTGGCCAGGAGAGCTTCAGGGGGAAGAAAACGCCTCAGAAGGGAGATATAGATCAGAAAACTGCTGGGGAAAGTGGGAGGCAAGGAAGGAGCCCACCCCAGTTGGTTTCCATCATGTTCATCATGTGGGAGGTGAGATCAGCTCCTAAAGGCAAGAGGGAAGTGGGGGTAGATGAGAATGTCTGGTTAACTGTGGTGGTGAGTTTTACAGGGTGTCCGTGCCATCTTCGTCATCCATGGTGACACTGTTCTGGGTGTTAAATCTTATATAAATTATTCTTATAGAGATTCCATATTTTATATAAAGATAGAGCTACAGCTTCTCCCTCAAGATCATAAAGTGTAAATAATATAAAGTATAGATCTATTTCAAGGTCTAGAAGGAAATCCCAGTTTTCATTCTTTTAAAATACTTTATATTCCATGGGTCAGCCAACTTTTTAAAAAAAATTGCTAATTTCAGTTGTTATAACACAATGTTTCAAATGAAAAAACGGTGTTTGTGACTTGGGTTGCCATAGCTTAATAAGTGACATACAAACTTTATAAGTCATTAATATCAGAGAGCTAACATTAACTTCTTGATAAAAGTAACCATATTTTAAAGTATGAAATAATTCTTAATTTAATTGAGGTTTTCTATGACCTTCCATATATCAGGAAGATGTTCAACAACTACATAGTTCTTAGCATCTATGGGCATATTAAGTTTTAGATCTAAACCAAAAAAACATACTGCGATAGAGCACACTAATTTATTTCTCTCTTTTCTGCCCGAGACAGAAACTATGAAGAGTCTAACTAGTTATTCTTGCTGGAGATATAGGGAATCCATCCACAGAAAAGCAGAGAAGCAACTAACCTGAAGTTTGAAGGGCATGTACTCATATCAATCTTAGGGAAATTTGTAGCCAATAAATAATAGTCATTGGCTAACTAGGAATTGGCATTTCTAGTATTTTTTTTAACTTCCTTAAAGGACTGCTTTATTATGTTTTATACGTATTATTTAAGGAACAGTGTCCAAATTGCCTCCATTTCAACAAAGTGGGAGATGAAAGATGCCTGGATCAGTCAAAGCTTCCCAAATCCCCACAGTTTTGTGTGGTTGAGGTCAGTCAGCAAATTGCTGGAAGCAGAAAAACATACTGTAGTCATCCTCCTGGGCTGCTACTTTATCAATAAAGCTTCAGTTATCACAAATTATAATTGATTCAAGAAACAGAGAGGGTCATTTTACAAATGGTTTTACTGACTTGAGGCTCTTCATTTACTTGTCTAGAAATTACTTATTCAAGATGTTCTGAAAGTTCACAGAGGACTTGAGCGTTCATCTTTTAGAAGATTTTATAAACTCCCCCAGATCCTAGATGAGGGACTTAATCCTCCTGGGGCAACATCAGAGTTTGATCCAGGGGTTGTTTTTGTTTCTTCAGAATGAAGGCACCATTTCTTATTTGCCGTGGATTCCCCCCTCCTTTGTTTATATGCATGATAAGGAAAATGTCTCACTCTAGGACATACTATCCTCTTCCTGCCAGCCATACACCATGCAAATACACTACACCCAGGAAAACCACCTTGGAACGAGTGATTAAGAAGAATATTAAAACAGAACTGTTCTCCCCCCCCCACCCCATCTTGTGGGGAAGGGGAGCAGCTTGCCTCATTAAAGATTCAGAATGGCTAGTATTGCCTGGAGCAGGCTGACAAGTTTTGGAATCTGTATTTAGCCAACATGCAAATTACAATCTCCCTCAAAAGGCTTGAATTTGGGCAAAGAATGCTGATCAAGAAAAGGCAAAAATATACATACATATATATGTATTATATACATATATATATTTCCGTACGTACACACATACATACCAGCAGACACCGTCACTCAAAATCTCTGCTCCTGTTAACTGTTCAGACTGAACAGAGTATGGGGAGCATGCCAGCAATAAAAACCAAATGGGCTGCAATGCAAGCCTGCCTCTATCCTCTGCTAGCTGTGTCTTGGTTTAAGATATTTAATATCTCAGCCTGATCTGAAAAGTGAAGACAGTAGAATTTCTTTTTTTTTTTTTTATTTTATTTTTTTCCCCAATTTATTTATTTTCAGAAAAACAGTATTCATTATTTTTTCACCAGTAGAATTTCTTTATAGGATTCTGGTAAATGTGAAGATAACACCTGTAAAATGACTACGACAATGGTCTGGCACATAACTTAATATTTAACAAGTGTTAATTGCATCTCATTAGGAATGTACTTTTGGGAATGGAGTGAAAAAACCCCTAACTTGAAGCCCTTCTTACTATAGTAATTATTTCACATAAATGACTATTTTTCTCCACAATATGATCTCTGAGATTGATCTTGTGATAGTCCCTTTTTTTATCATAAAAAATTTGAAGCATAAACAAAAGTAGAGAGAATAGCATAGTTCTTCCCCAGTGTTGATAATTATGATCTTGTGTTTCACCTTATTCCCTTCCACTTCTTCCCCCCAGATTATTGAAGCAAATTCCAGAAATAGTATTATTTCATCTGTAAGTATTTCAGTATGTCTTTCAGAGATAAGGATCAAAAAAACTCCATAAAACCACAATACTGTTACCACACTTCTAAAGTTAATAATAATTGTTACTATTGGGTGCCTGGGTGGCTCAGTGGGTTAAGCCGCTGCCTTCGGCTCGGGTCATGATCTCAGGGTCCTGGGATCGAGCCCCGCATCGGGCTCTCTGCTCAGCAGGGAGCCTGCTTCCTCCTCTCTCTGCCTGCCTCTCTGCCTACTTCTGATCTGTCTGTCAAATAAATAAATAAAATCTTCAAAAAAAATAATTGTTAATATCATCAAATATCTGGCAAGTGTTCAGATTCCCTTAACAGTTGTATGGTTTTGTTTGTTTGTTTGTTTTGGTTTTTACATAACAGCTTGTTGAATTAGGATCTGAGTAAGATCCATACACTGAAATTTGTTGGTATGTCTTTCAAGCCATAATCCCCTTTTCCTTCTTTTTCTTTTTTAAATGTATTTATTGAGAAAACCATGTTCTTCATGCTATAGAGGTATCTTAATGTTACACTTCCTCTCATTGCATTTCTACGGTATCTTTTAATGCATTCTGGTTTTCTCTCCTTTCTGAAACGGACAATCAGATCTAACGGCTTGGTCAATTTGAGGTCCAATCTTTGTCATGAGTAATTCACAGGTGATACTGTGGACTTCCATTAGAAGGCATATGACACTTCTTGTCTCTCTTTGTAACATCAGCAGCTGTTTGGTGGGGACTACCTAAATCCACTGTTGCAAAATAGAAATATTCTATCATTCATCCTATATTTATTAGCTCATACAGTCCTACCAAAAAAAAAAAAGCCCTGTCATCAAGTCTTGATTATCAATTCTTGATTTCCAAGCAAGGAAAATTGCTACATTTCCTCTGTTTTTGTTTTGTTTTTGTTTTTGTTTTCCCCAGAATACTGAGTTTGTTTGCTAGCATCCTACACAGGTGGCCACTGAGGGACCACTTTTTTCTTAAGTATCATTATTAACTCGTGTATTTAACGATGTGTTTCAATCTATTATTGATATTATTCTAATTGATGATTAAATTACTCTGTCTTTGCTTAATAAGAGCCTGTTCAAGTTGACTCCTTTTGATGTAAACCTTGCTTTTCATCTTCTCTTTTATTCCTTGTCAGAGCCCATGGTTGGAGAATCAACTGTTTCTCCAAGGATCTTAGTTCCTTGCAGGAAGAAATGGCACTTAGATAACACAGTCTGGTAGCTTGGGCTGCTTATTTTATGCCATTTGTCATTATTATAAGTGATTTGGGCTCTTTTCTAGTTCCATACAAATTTTAGGAGTTTTTGTACCAGATCTTTGAAAAATGCCAATGATATTTTAATAGGGATGGCACTGAAAGTGTAAATTGCTCTGGGCAGGTAGACATTTTAACATGTTTATTCTTCTAATCCATGAGCATGGAATGTTTTTCCATCTTTTTTTGCCCCAGTGTTCCAAGATTCACTGCTTATGTACCACACCCAGTGCTCCATGCAATACATGCCCTTCTTAATACCCACCACCAGGCTCACCCAACCCCCCACCCCTCTCCCCTCTAAAACCCTTAATTTGTTTCTCAGAGTCCATAGTCTATCATGGTTTGTCTCCCACTCTGATTTCTCACAATTCACTTTTCCTTTCCTTCTCCTCATAGAGTCTCTATCCTCATTGTCTAGAGTCTAGAGTCTCTATCCTCATTGTTAGAATAGGGACTCTAGAAACAGACCTTCAACTTTATGGTCAACTAATTTTGACAAATCAGGAAAAAATATCCAATGGGAAAAAGACAGTCTCTTCAATAAATGGGCCTGGGAAAATTGGACAGTTAGATATAAAAGAATGAAACTCCACCATTCTCTTATACCATACACAAAGATAAACTGTAAATGGATGGAAGACCTCAATGTGAGACAAGAATCCATCAAAATCCTAGAGGAGAACATAGGCAGTAACCTTTTCTACTTCAGTTACAACAACTTCTTTCAAGACATGTCTCCAAAGGCAAGGGAAACAAAAGCAAAAATGAACTTTTAGGACTTCATTCAGATAAAAATCTTCTCCACAGCAAAGAAAACAGTTAACAAAACTAAGAGGCAACCCACAGAATGGGAAGAGATATTTGCAAATGACACTACAGATAAAGGGCTGGTATCCAAGATCTATAAAGAACTTCTTAAACTCAACACTAAAAAAACAAATAACTCAGTTTAAAAAATGGCAGAAGACGCAGACGCTTCTCCAAAGAAGACATACAAATAGCTATCAGACACATGAGAAAATTCTCAACATCATTAGCTATCAGGGAAATAAAATCAAAACCACAATGAGATACCACCTTACACCTGTTAGAATGACAAAAATGAGCAAGGCAGGAAACAACAGATGTTAGCAAGATTGGGAAGAAAAGGAAACCCTCTTACACTGTTGGTAGGAATGCAAACTGGTACAGCCACTCTGAAAAATAGCACAGAGGTTCCTTAAGATGTTAGGAATAGAGCTATGCTATGACCCAGCAATTGCACTACTAGGTATTTACCCCAAAGATACAGATGTAGTGATAAGAAGTGGCATATGCACCACAATGTTTGGAGCAGCAATGTCCACAATAGCCAAAATGTGGAAGGAGCTGAGATGTCCTTCAACAGATGAATGGATAAAGAAGATGTGGTTCATACATATAATGGAATATTACTCAGCCATCAGAAAGGATGAATACCCACCATTTGCATTGACATGGATGGAACAGGAGGGGATTATGCTAAGTGAAGTAAGTCAAGCAGAGAAAGACAGTTATCATATGGTTTCACTTACTTGTGGAGCACAAGCAATAGCACAGAGTACCATAGGGGAAGTGAAGGAAATCCAAAGGGGAAGAAATCAGAGAGGGAGATGAACCATGAGAGACCATGGACCCTGGGGAAAAAACTGAGGGTTTTGGAGGGGAGAGCGTGGGGGGTGTGGTAACAGGGTGGTGGGTATTAAAGAGGGTACATGTTGTGATGAGCACTGGGTGTTATATGTAACTAATGAATCATGGAACACTACATCAAAAACTAATGATGTACTATACAGTGGCTAACTAAACATAATATTAATTTAAAAAACCTCAGTTAAAAAAAACTGGGTGATGGGCATTAAGGGAGCACATGATGTGTTGAGCAGTGGGTGTTAAAATTCATTAGTGCAACTAATGAATCACTGAACATTATATCAAAAACTAATTATGAACTATGTGCTGGTCAATTGAATTTAAATAAAAAAATTAGAGTTGGTAATAAAAATTAAATTAAAAATTAAAAAATAAAACTTATCACAGGTTCTTACTAATATTGTAATTCAAATCTGGTGCCACAAGTTTTCCGTGAACTCCACTCATCTTCATGGATCTGCACCTTCATCTTCTTCCTCTAAAGTCCAAATTTCAGTTCTTAAGGATTCCAACATAATAACTCATTTGTTTTATCTCACAATTCTAGTTTCAGAACCACAATATGATTACTACCCCCAACAATACACTCAGAGTAAATAATTTAAAAACTGTTTGCATTTCTTGTTCTCGGGATGTTCTTGTATCCCTAGGTTTAGATAGTCAAATTACAGTGGTTTAAAGTTTTAAGAATTTTTTAATTTTTTTTTATTTTTTAATTAACATATAATGTATTATTAGCCCCAGGGGTAGAGGTCTGTGAATCACAGGTTTACACACTTCACAGCATTCACCATAGCACATACCTTCCCCAATGTCCACAACTCCACATCCCTCTCCCTACTCTCTCCCCTCAACCCTCAATTTGTTTTGTGAGATTAAGAGTCTCTTATGGTTTGTCTACCTCCTGATCCCATCCTGTTTCATTTATTAAGAAGGTTTTTCTATGTGGTTATGCCACCAATTTTTTGCACAGGTGACTTGTTTCACTTTGCTTTTGACTTCAAGGGATTGTTTTCACATTTAATTTTGTTTTATATGTATTTAAAATATTTACATTGTTCCAAAATAATATGTATAATATACTTAGGAAATTCTTATCTACTTGTCCCACCATCCTCTCTAAGACTCATATCTTATTTTTTTTTAAGATTTTGTTTATTTATTTGACATACAGAGATCACAAGTAGGCAGAGAGGCAGAGAGAGAGGAGGAAGCAGGCTCCCTGCTGAACGGAGAGCACGATGTGGGGGCTTGATCCCAGGACCCTGGGATCATGACCTGAGCCAAAGGCAGAGGTTTTAACCCACTGAGCCACCCAGGTGCCCCTCATATCTTATTTTTAATAGTTTATCTATTCTACACTTTCAATATAAGTAAATACGTCTTCTTCTTAAAAGAATAACGGTAATATCCTGGACATGTGTTTATACATCTTCTTTATTTCACTCAATAATTCCTGCATCAAATAAATTTCCTCAATCATTATATTGGAACAGTTACTTATATTGGCTAAGGTAATCTAATGATTATCAGATATTACTGTCACCCATGTGAGACAAATGAAATAGGCATCCTGTCTCATGCTGAAAGACCAATCATGATTAGCTTTAAAAAAAGCATACATTTTGACTCCCTTCACCAATTTCACCCACATTTCAGGGTCAAAAGAGCAAACTTCCAGTTATAAATAAGTAAGTCCTGGGGATAAATATATAGCATGGTTACTAAAGTTAGTAACACTGCATTGCATATTTGAAAATTTCTAAGAGAATAGATTTTAAAATCTCTCATCATAAGAAAAAGCTTCACTGCATATGGTAATGGATAGTAACTAAACTTACTGTGATGATCATTTTATACCATATATAAATATTGTATGATTATGTTGAAAAACTGAAACTAATAAAATGTTATATGTCAAATCATCAATTATACCTCAGTTATAAAAAAGCATACATTACACCCTCATTTAAAGTGTCGGTGTTAAAAGGGAACATTCATAAACCTATTTCTTTCAAAAGTTGGCTATTTTTGTTAGTCAGTGTTGTATTCTTTTACAGGAACACTTGTGGAAAATTAGCATATTAATTCTTATCTCCCCCTTTAGATATTTGTATCTCATCAATTAGAATCTTGAAATATTTGTAAGAAGTCTGAGAATGCATATGTTATTTTTCTTTTTGCCATTCTCTGTTTGTAGAAATTCTATAATGGAAAAATTTGGAGCCAGAAAGACTTATTAGAAATCTTAGCCAACCTGCTAACTAGTTGAATGACTTTGGGTAAATCACTTCACCTTTTAGAACTTCGATTTTCTCACCAGTCAAGTACAGATAATACTACTAATGCCAAAGTGTTGCTACGAGAAAGAAATAATTACTTGAATACAACACATAAACGCCACAACACTCTGCAAATGCAAAGCATAATAAACAGGGACTAGAATGGCTGGTTTGATAAAATCCAATCCTTAAGCTTGAATTTGTTTGTTTAAAATGATGGTAACATCCGAGAGCTTTATGATCATCCAAGCTGCTGTCTGGAAACTGACTTTTTGCCTGAACAGAACTCAGTTATAAATATCTGTCTTTGGATTTGACATTCAATTCTGAGACAAATCAAACATGCTTCAGAATTTTAATCTGACATCGAAGAGCTAAAACTCCTTAAAAGTAGATAAAACATTTTGGGGCGGGGGGAGCAACCTGTTAATCTCAAGTGACTTTTAATTCCGACTTTGATTATTCAACATAGTAACATATCTTTAGATAGAAACTCATTTCTGAGAACTCATCTCCAAAGCTTTTATATAATCTAAGTTGGAGAGGAAATGTACCTATATTTTATGTTGAGGGAAAATAAAACCCTAAAATTAATCACTTGTTCTCTTAAAACTTTTTAGACATAAACTTCATTAAGGAAAGAATATTATATGACATAACTTTCTGAATGTGATTCAGCAAATGATAAAGCAACCAGAATAAGTAAGAGACTTATGACACTGCATTAAAAATCAACTATGCTCATATTGGCCCTTTTTTGGCTGTTACAAAGCATACCTTGCTGAAATTATTCATTCTTGCCAATGAATTCTGAGCATGGTTCTCTGCTTTTAACCCAAAATCTGCCTTGGGAAGTGCACACTGAAGAGTTAGAGCCAAATTTACATGTAACAATCAAAAAATGCCATATATACATTGTTTCACTCTCAATGCATGTTATTTCCTCTTTCCACTTCAATCCCGCATGCTGCCAACAGCTATATGTCTACACCACCAATCTAGTCATGGCCAGCTCACTGGGGGAGGAAGGGCCGAGGATCTCAGTTACGAAAAATTTCAAAGACATGCAAAAACAATGAGAATAGGTCAATGCACCTCCACATATCTATCATCCAGATTTAACAATATCAAGAACTTACCACATTTGATCCACCTTCCCTTTATTGCTTTGGGGAAGGCTTTTAAACAAATCTCAGACTTTAGACCCACGTCAGCACACATTTCTAGAAAAGACGGGCATTTTCTTATAGCTACAATGTAATTTCCACCGTAAGAATATTGCCAATTATTCCTTTATTTCATCTGTTACCCAGTCCATAATCAAAATTTCCCAAATGCTTCAAAATAGTCATCGCAGGGTTGGTATGTTCAAATTAGGAGCTAAATTAATTCTACACATTATATTTATTACATCTCCAAAGACTGTTTTAATCCAGAAATGTGCCGCTTCTATATCTCCCCATGCCACTGACATGAGAAACCCTTCTTTAAAAAAAAGGGGGGGGGCACCTGGGTGGCTCAGTGGGTTAAGCCACTGCCTTTGGCTCAGGTCAGGATCTCAGGGTCCTGGGATCGAGTCCCACATCGGGCTCTCTGCTCAGCGGGGAACCTGCTTCCTCCTCTCTCTCTCTGCCTGCCTCTCTGCCTACTCGTGATCTCTCTCTGTCAAATAAATAAAAATACACATTTCTTAAGTGCCTATTTCTTGCTAGATACTTTTGCATTTATTACCTAATTTGGTCTCAAAATAACCTCATTGATAATGTGACAGTCACAGGTACCTATCTACCAAAATTTGGGCTTTCTCTCTCCCCCATCGTATGGAGTTTTGCTGAAAAGCAGCTGCCAACCAAGGCTTTACCAAGGAGTCTGAGCCAGGTGGGTCAAGCCTGGGTGAAAGCCCTTCCCAATGACAGATGCCCCCAGTAACTTCCCCTCACCTACGAATATGCTCCTTGCAAGGTAAGTTGTGGGCATATTTGTTGACAGACATATCCTCCTAAGAACAAAGTTCTTAATTCCCTTCTCTGTGCTATGATGCTGTGTCACATGTCTATCACAACACTTCTTGCATTTTAATTGTAGTCATATCTATCTTCAATGCACTATACAGTAAATTCCAACAGAAAACTGTGCCTTATTCAACTTTAAATCTCCAGGGCTTACCACGCTGCCTAACATACAACAATGTGTGGCATAAAAAAAATGAATCAATTATACATCCCACTCTTAGAATATGTATAAGTGACAGGTTATCACTGATTTGAGAGGATTTCCTCAAATGCATCCATGACAAAATCACAGCCCTCTATAGAGGAACTGAGGCATGAAAAGTGGCAATACATAAAATTATAGACTATGAAGGGAACAAAGGGAAAATGTGGCAGAGGGCAGGAGTCCAAGGGGAAATTTTATAATTTCAAGTAAGAAATTTTTCTAAAATACTAAAACACAGAGCAAGTGAAATTTAGTTAAATAGAGGGCACAGATCCATAACTATCTTTGTGCAGGAACATCTCTGGCTGATTAGCAGGTAAGCCATTTTTCAGTTTTAGCACGGCTGAGATAACACAATTCAGATCAATGTTTAACAATCTTCATTGTTTAGAAAGTCGAACCCCAATCCCTTACACTTCAGCTTAAGCACATTTCTTCTTTCTCATCATGAGAGGTGAGCAGCTGGCCGCCATGCTAAGCAGATCTCTTTATATACTCAGAGACCCTCCAAATTTGCACTGCTTATTCCAGTCTTTAAATAATGCAGCTCTCTTCACACTCTTCCTTATGCATTCTGTTGGGAATGATCCTTTATGGAATTCATCATATTAAATCATCCACTTATTTTTTTTGCTACATTCCTTAACTTTACCTCTCCCCAAGCCCCTTCTGTTAATGTCTCTAGTTCAAGTTACTACATTAAGTCTTTCCCCTATCGAATTGGCATTCTGCTTTCTACATCTGAACAGACAGATAATATAATAATTCACCTTACATTTCATTCCTTGTTCTGAAGTGCCTAATGATAAAATTAAAACAGCTCCAATCAGAATCATGAAACAAACCTTAAAAGAGTTTCCATATGTCTTGGGAAGATTTGCCTTCCTGGAAATGTGTTGATGAATTTTTAGCACAAATTAGACTTCAACAAAATCACTTCTCAAGTATTTCTATAAGCATTGCCATCATGTCACCCTGCGATACTTGAGAACCGTAGAGTTGGTTTGAAGCTGAATGATATCGATTCAAATAGCCCTTGCTTACAACTTACGAATCTGAGAACTGTTTCTGGGAGGTGAGGTAAGTGGTCCCAGGGAAAGAGGCCAGGAGAGTGTTCACAGTACTATGCTGCTTATTAGAAGGGTTGTTATTCTGCTTTCATTTACTGCTACCAAAATGTTTGGCAAATAAACCTACTGGTAAAATAGAACTAAAATGAAAATGCCTTTTTAACCTTAGAAACCAATAGTAAATAATAACAGCAATACAATAGCTAACCCTTAGACTGTACGGACACTGGTTCTGATACTGGTACTATTGTAAATACTTTATCTATATTAACCCATTCCATTTTTAGGATGCTCCTGTAAGGGAGACATTTTTTATCATCTTCATGTTACAGATGAAGAAACTGAAGCTCAGAGATTTTAAGTACCTTTCCTAAAGTCATGCATGCTTTGGCTTGAATTTAAATTCAGGGCATCCAGCTCCAGAGTCCATATTATTAATCAAGACTTATATTGGTGATGGTTCAGAAGATTCATCTTTGTGACATAGGAAATATATCTGCTAAGGTAATACATATTTAGTAAATATGAACACTTCCAAAATAATGTTTTCATCTTAACAAAAAATAATAAAAATAACATAGTATCAATGTGTGGATTCTCTGAGTGATGCTCTCTCTGGTTCAGAGTCTAGTTGGGGGACTCCAGAAACTCCTCTGGTCATGTATGCTCACACAACTCCTCATACCAAGGGTGGGCAACTCATTAATGTCCTCTCATTGAATCTGGGCTGGCCTTGGGCCTGGCTTGGACCACAAACAGAAAGTGGTAGAAGTCCATTCTGAAACTCTCAAATCCAGGCCTTCACTTCCTGCTCTGAGAACCCAGCCACCATGCTATCAGAAACTCATGCCACATGGAGATGTTACATAAGGGGGAACCAGACACACCAGTGGACAGTCCTAACTTACCTCTCAGTTGATGCCTGTGCCAACCCTCAGCCATGTGAATGAACCATCTTAAATGGTCCAGCCCAGTCAAGCTTTAGATAACTGCAGCCTTAGGCTTTACCATGTACCCAGCTGAGCTTAGTTAGCCCAGAGAAACATAAGCGATAGTAAAGTAATATGATAGTGGCTTGAAATGGGATAATAAAATTATTTCAAGCCACTCTATTTTGGTTTTTTATTACAGTAATAATATTGGTTGTTTATTACAGCAATACCAAGAGACATCATTCATGAAACTGCTGGACAGAATGGGTATTTCTTGGGCTAAGCTCTCATAATTCTATTCTGTAATTTAACAAATTGAATTGTAATTATTTATTTTTTCATCTATCTCCTCTACTACAAGTCTCAAGACTAGTAACTAGAACTTAAGGGGAAAAAATGTTTTCAGAATAAATTCCAAGAAAAATAACAAAATTTATAAAGAACAAAGGTGTAACAAACTAGAAAAATTCAGAAGTTGCTCCAACCTATTGTTTTGACAATATCTAACCCTTTGTAGATTTGAAGTTATAGAAAGGGTGAGACTTGTCACCCTAAAACAATAAGCAGATGATTTAATATTATAACTTCTATCTAAAATTCTATTTATATACCACCTTCTTCTGATAACTGAGGCAGAAAATAAAAACAAATGAAGGAGAGAAAGTGACCAAAGTCAGCCAAGATTATCTTACTCATTTATCTTTTAAGAAGAACACTAAGGAGAGGAAACTTGTTTTATTAAGCAGAAAGACTTTTTGGAGGCAGGATAATAAAGGAATTATAAATGTGGACTTTGGAGCCAGGCTGATTGGGTTTTAAATTCAGCCTCATAGTCTGAGTTTGAACTGTCCCTGCACATTTGTATGGCAAGTTACTTAACTTACCTGTGCCTCAGTTTCCTTATTGATAAAACAGAGATAATGAGTGTACCTCCTGCACAGGACACTGTTCAGGATCAAATGAGTCAGTATATAAGATGCACATAGAACAGTGCCTGACAGTCAGTAAGGCTGGCTAGCTGGTACTGCTGTTCCTCCTCCTACCATAAAGGCAAGGTAAGGAAGTTATTCTCATTTCAGATCATGGAGAGACAAAGTAACCACTGGAACTAGGCAATAAATAATGTTCAACAACTAGCTCTGTAACTTATGCTTGAAACAAAAATAAATTCCGAAGAGAATTTTACTTATAAAACACAAAAAGTTTGTGTTTTGTAACATTTAGAGGGAAAAAAAGTAGGAGAGTGTCTTTAATAGCTTGGTTTGGTTGGCGAGGTGGGGGTGGGGGACAGAATCTTAAGCCAGATATTAAAAGGACAAACTATTAAGAAATGGTTGCTAAATCTGACCGCACTAAACTTTTAAAATTCTTTGCAAACAAACAAATAACATAAACAAAGTTAAAGGACAAGCCAGAGATTGGGAAAAAGAATTTTGTCAGGATTAGTGTCCAAAATATATAAAGAATGCCTACTAATCAATAATAAATACCAAATAACTCAATACAAAATGGGCAATATGATAAACAAGCTTGGATGAGGAAAATGCAAATGGTTACTCATATAATTCAATAAAACTTCAAGATACCATGCCCTTTAACTTAAAAAAAAAAAACACGATATTGCATATTTGGTAACTGGCTTCTTATCCTCTGCTTGGGCCCTGACCTAGTGTTATCTTCTTCATAGAAGAGAAGAATGTGGGTGAATCAGGGAGATGGGGATGAGAAGGCTGGGTCTTCCAATTTCCAGAATTTTTCCAACCCAACCTTTCCAGATCAGGCTGGTTAGAGCCATAAACCTTTCAATAATGTAACCTGACATTCTACATTGTTTAATTTTTTTGAATCTCACTTACCATGTTTTGGAAAATGTTTCTGACAACATCATCTTAGTAAGATCTGGGTAGGGCTCTATAAAATTTTCACATATTAACTCAGAACAATTCCACAAGGTCCATCTGATTATCATTCCCATTTTGCCAAAGAACCACTAAATGGTGACAAGCCCTAGTTCACGTAAAAGACTCAGGATTCAAACCCGAGTTATCTGGCTCCAACATCTATACATTATTATTATATCTGGCTCTGAGGCATATGTTATTATTGCCTCTAAACATATGACATACAAAAAAGATACTCGATGCTGCTAGTAATCAGGGAAGTGTAAATTTGCAACATAGAATTTCATAGAATATGCAGAGTAGCAAACGTTACAAGTCTGACAACAATGACTGTATGAGGATGTAAAGCAATGGCAATCTATGATCTTTTAGAAGGATTACAAATTGGTGCAAACCATTTCAGGAGCATTTGCTAGGGTTTTACTCAAATGAAAGATGTGTGTTCTCTATGCTGCAGCCACTTCACTTCTACAAATACATGGAAAGGAAAATACTTGCCAAGGAGGTAAGTAGAGAAATGCTCATTTCAAGCATGTTTGTAATAGTAAAAACTATATATATTTGATGATATATTTAAATGTCTATAAGTGAAAAACTGTATAAATTTGGTGTAGACTATTCAGCTTCTAATAAGGGTAAATTGGAACTCCCAGCTTCATAAAAAATAAATCCTAAACAATTGTATCATATTAAAAAGTTAAAAAATGATGCTGTTGGCTACCATTTCTATAAAGTTAAACAACATGAAAAAATAGTATATGTATTTTTCAATGATATATGAATGTATAAAGAAGTACACAATCATGAATACAGATGATTAACACTACATTCCAAGGCATGGTTGCCTCGGAGAGAAAGGGATAAGGCAATGCACACAGGACTATATCCGTAATACAGTCCTGGCTTAAAAAAAAAAATAGCTAAGGCAAATATGTTGACATTTAATAAAACTGGGTGGCAGGTGCATGGTGGTAAGCTAGTTTGTATACTTGTCTCTACATTCAAAGTATCTCATAATAAAAATACAAAACAAATAAAATATGGCATAACAGAGCATTTCAAAAATAAACTTAAAAAGAGGTGATTTACATATATTTCATCAAAGCCCTTTTTTGAGAAATGCACTGCTTTACAGGAGCATCTGTTGCTCTGAGTCTAGGTCCTTTACTTTGATGGGTCCTGCTTCCCTTTACAGACTTAACAAAATAAATGACTTCTACTACTGCAATAACATTACAGTTTTATACAGAATAACAAGGTAAGAGGAATCCCAAGACACATATTGTGATTAACAGCTTAATAAAATTAGTGACAAAATGTTTATGAAAAATATCAGCAACATATTTGTCTTCACCTTGCAAAACACCACAAGACAGATCACGGCAAGTGAAATATGAAAAATATATTTCGCCACCTTTTTATAGAGCTTTGGTAGTTTGTCTTTCAAACAGGAGAGAAAACATTCAGGGTTAATGATTCTGAATCAGGTTGATAACTGTCAAGTTGTGATTAATATCTCTGGAATATCAAAAGGTAAAAGCTTAGAGACAAAAAAAAAAAAAAAGGCACTTTGTGGCTGTGAGTTCACTGGCCTATTACTATGCATTCCTATCCCATCACATAAATTCCTGGATAACCAGGGCACCTGGGTGGCTCAGTTGGTTAAGCAACTGCCTTCAGCTCAGGTCATGATCCTGAGTCCTGGGATGGAATTCCACATCAGGCTCCCTGCTCAGTGGGTAATCTGTTCTTCCCACTGACCCTCCCCCTTCTCGTGCTCTCTCTCTCTCTCTCTCAAATAAATAAGGGCTTTAAAAATTAATTAATTAGTTAGTTAGTTAATTCCAGGATAACTAGCGATCCAGTTACAAATTCTGAGATTCAGGTATAGAGAAAACCAGACGAAGAAGCATAATACAAAAGGTAATTAGTCTCCTGAAAAGAACTCAAGATTTCAGAAAAACCCTTTTTATCATTGTCTTTCTTGCCACTGAGATATCCCCTTTCTCTTGTAGCCTATTCAAATTGTATGTCTTTTTATTCATGTGTAGACATAGTAACACCACCCTTAACCAGAGTCGTTAAAGTGGCAGTCTATGTAGCCAAAATAAGAATATACATAAGGGGCCCAGGAACTACCAATAGACAAAGAATGGAGGGGGGAAAAATAGAATGGAGGGGGGAAAAAATCAATAATTTCTTATCTTACATAAATTGTTAAAAAAAATAATATGATATCCTAGACTGATACAAATGGAAGTTGACTTAAAAGGCATAGATAGATCATAATATCTGGAGGGATTAGCAAAGGAAGATATTGGGAAAATAACAATTTGTCACAGAAATTTTATAAAACCTAAATCTAAAGTCACTTATAATACAAGCAATGATCTATCATATTTAAAGAACACACAAGAATGCTACACTATTTCTAGTCCATCCATAGTCAAGGCCCTGGATTGTCAAGAAAAAAATGTGATATTTATTCAGCATACATTGATTAAGAAGCATGAGGAAGTGAATTTTAAGCTTCTGATTCTAAAATTCGTCTGAAAAAAATAAATCCACAAGAATGTTCTAAAAAAAAAGTAACGAGGGAATTTGTCCTATCAGTAATAAAACACTGTGTAATGAAATAATAATTAAAAGAGTGAGATAATGTTACAACAACAGACAAGTGACCTAATGGAATAGAACTTACACTAAATAGATAGTAGGAAACAGAAGTTAATGATCTTTGATAAGAGTAGCATCAGCAATCTAAGTATTATCTAATAAACTGGACTACAACACTTGTTCAACTACTTGAATACTGGTTATTTAGGAGGATTTATATTTTTTTCAAAACATATATTAAATAAATTTCCAACAGGAAGAATAAAAAAAAACACTTTTTAAAAGGTACCTATTTATTTAATGGCGTAAGGAGAAAAATAACCCCCCCAAAAAAGATTTTTTTCAAAATGTAAATGCTTTTTTAATAATTATAAAAGTAGTATGTGGGACATTTAGTAATCTTAAATACATGAAAAAAGAAATTAGAAAGATTGTTGATTTTCCTCATCATCCAGGAAAAGCTCTATTGCTTTGTAATTTGAAGTTTTCAATTTCTGCACTGAGCAGATATTGATGTACATTGTCATTAACATTATTGTCATTGGTTAGAATATAACTTACTCCATTAAAAGCAACACTTTCAAATTAAAAAACACAAGCACAAAGTTTCCTCTTTCCACTACATGACTTCAAAAGCTGATCCTGGAAGTCTTTATTTTTTTTCCTTCTACTTTAAATAGTGTACAAATTCCTTAGGTTAATGGGTGACTCTGGCTCAGTACAGTTGCTCATATACTAAGAAGTATTGGGAAGTCAAGCAGATTTTTATAATTTCAAGTATCACATCTACACATCTGTTTTATCTTCTTTGAAAGCTAGTCAGGTTGGATTTTCTAAATGGTTATTCATCATTTCTTCTTTTCTAAGTTATCCCTTCATGTTCTTTGATTAAATTCCTTCTTGGAATTTTTTTTCCACTTGTAAGAGATCTTTTCTAGAATATTTACAAAATTAATAGTTTCCATATATGTTATAAATCATTTTCCCTGTTTGTCATTTGTATTTTATCTTTGTGTATTTTTCACTGGGTAGAAGGTTTTAAATTAGTCCCATTTGTTAGTGTTTACTCTACTGGTTTCTACCTTTACTGACATGCTTAGAAAGATCATCTTTCCATTTAAACACTTTCTGATGCTGTTATGTTTTGTATGATTTCTTAAAAAATATTTGAAACCTCAGTCTGCTTGAAATTTATTTTGATATGAGGTATGAGAAAGAATTCTAACAATGTTTGCTTCAAAATTTGGACATTTGTCCCCGGTGAATTAAATACCTTGAACACATGCCAAATTCTTACATCTGCTTGGGTCTATTTTGGGCCTTAACATTCTGCCACTAATTAATTTTAAGATGTCACCTGACTAAAACTTTAAATCAATAAATCATAAAAGGCCACAAATTAGAAAAATTATTGCAGTGAATATGAGAGACAAGTGGTTGATAACATTAATACGATAAATCATACAAGTCAACAAAAAACTGCTGAAGATCCAATGGGAGGGCATGGAAGATGGGCAAAGGACATGAAGGAAAAGTCATAAAAAAAGAAAAACATTAAACAGCAGAAAAACAAAAACAGTAAAGATTAAAAAGTGATTTCCACCTCTCTAATAATCACACATTAGTTTAAGAAATGAGATCACCCTAAAATGTTCAATTAGTAAAGACTTTCATAAAATAATTGTTTTTCAAAAGCCCTCAGAAGAATCTGAGAGAGGCATGCTTACACTTCTCAGTTGGTATATACGTTGACAGAATCATTTTAAAAAACAATTTGGCAATATCTAACAAGAGTCATTAAACAGTACATATCCTTTGATTCAGCATTTTCCTTTAGACTGTATCCTAGAAAATAATCTGAAATGTAGTAAAAGAGTTATGTATAAAGATACTCACCTTAGTTTTATTTATATGAAAAATAGAGACTAGGTAAAAGTACAATGAAATTGCAAATATGCAAATCATAGCATAGCAATAATATTAAATACTCTAGCTATGTAAAATAGTTCCAAAACCGTTTAATTGTATGCAAGAAGTCTTACAATGTAATGTTTGTCATATAAAAAGAAAGATTTAAGAAGTCTATACATGGTTGGATCCTAGTCAGTTAAAACGCACATAGCAAAGGAATTGAATGTAAGCACATGTACGATCATCTCTGCGAAAGGAGATTATGGATGTTTGTTATTTTCTTCATTTCCTTAGTTCCAAAATACTTTACAACACGTCTCAATTGTTTTTATCTAGCTAGATAAGAATATAAATTTAAGCATGGCCGGTCTTTTTAAGATGGGAAAACTATGAACAAACATGTTTATGAGCTGTAAGAAGCTATAAAGGGACAGGATAAAGGCTTAACAGAAGGGAATGGACGCTACAAGGATGATGTGAGGAAGAGGCAACCACAAAACAGGTGGAGAGACTTGTTTAAGAGGAATAGCTTTACGTTGGTATTTATAAGTAAGAAGTACCCTGTAAGGGCAAATAGGGTAGCTTTATAAGCAGGGAATGGGAATGGGACATTCATGGAGCTCGCAAATGTTCCCTTTTACTATCTAAATCAAGCATGAGGCAAGCTCAGAGGCTGACACAAACAGGCTGGGGATGGCTGGGGAATTTGAGAAGAATGATAAAGATTATGAAAGGGGAGTGAGAGAGAGCCAATTACAAACAGTGAAAGGGGGCGCCTGGGTGTCTCAGTTGGTTAAGGGACTGCCTTCAGCTCAGGTCATGATCCCAGGGTCCTGGAATCCAGCCCCGCATGGGGCTCCCTGCTCAGCGGGAAGCCTACTTCTCCCTCTCCCACTCCCCCTGCCTGTGCTCCCTCTTTCTCTGTGTTTCTCCCTCTGTCAAATAAATAAATAAAATCTTAAAAACAAAACAAAACAAAAACCTGAAAAGAACTATCTTGGCCATAAGTGACTCTTAATCTCACGAAACAAACTGTGGGTTGCTGGGGGGAGGGGGGTTGGGAGAAGGGGGGTAGGGTCATGGACATTGGGGAGGGTATGTGCTTTTGGGTAAATTGGAAGGGGAGATGAACCATGAGAGACTATGGACTCTGAAAAACAATCTGAGGGGTTTGAAGTGGCGGGGGGTGGGAGGTTGGGGTACAGTTGGTGGGTATTATAGAGGGCACAGCTTGCATGGAGCACTGGGTGTGGTGAAAAAATAATGAATACTGTTTTTCTGAAAATAAATAAATTGGAAAAAAAAAAGAACTATCTTGGTATTTCTGCTTTCCTAAATACGCACTGAGATCATGAAATTGTTTAATTCTGGGGAACAGTGCAGTTACTATCTTGTTCATCAACCAACAATTCTATTAACATATCTATGCCATATCTTGATTGATCACTTGATTCAGACTTCTTAACTCATGTGACCTCATTCAAGCCCATAAGCAGGTCACTAAAACCCTCCACATTTGCAAGTGCAGCAGTCAATTCACAGGCTTCATGTTATTTTTCACTTTACTATTATTTGACACATTTCGGAATTCCTCATTCTTGAAAATTATAATTCATTTCCTTCTAGGACATTGCTCTCCTTTGGTATTTCTCTTGCTGTACTAGTTAACCCTTCACAGACTCCCTGGTGGATGCCCTTCATTTATGTGATTATAAATGTTAGAGTGCTCCAAGGCCCAGTCTTTCTGCTTCTTCCAGATACTCATTCACTCACGATGTGATTTCATCCAGGCTTTTGGCTTTAAATACCTTTTATACACTGACAACTTACATGTATATTATATTACACACACACTACAGTCTGGCCATTTTAATCTTCCCCTTGAACTCCAAACTCATACAGAATTGCCTACTCTAGGGACACCTGGGGGGCTCAGTGGGTTAAGCCGCTGCCTTCGGCTCAGGTCATGATCCCAGGGTTCTGGGATCGAGTCCCACATCAGGCTCCTTGCTCGGCAGGGAGCCTGCTTCTCCCTCTGCCTCTGTCTGCCACTCTGCCTGTGCTCGCTCTCTCGCTCTCTCTCTCTGACAAATAAATAAATAAAATCTTTTAAAAAATAAAAAAAAAAAGAATTGCCTACTCTAAATGTCTGTCGAATTGTCCACAAACAATTCTCAGACTACTCCTCACTCCTCGATTACATAGCCACTTAACTAAATGGAAACTCCATCCAGCTAGTTGTTCATGCTCTAAACCTAGTAGTCATCCCTAATAGGTCCCCGTTTCTTCTTGCTCTCTGTTCTAGTAGAGCTACAAATCCTAACTATTCCATTTTCAAAATACACCAGGATCTGATCACTTCTTCCCATTTTCACTCTAGTTCAAGCCGTAATATCTCTCACCTGGGATGTCTTAGTCCCCCAGTGGACCTTATCCCTCATCTCTTATCCCCCATGGTCTTTTCTCCCCATAGCAACCAGAGGGATTCTATTAAAAAAACAAAAACAAAAACAAAAAAACATACGCTCGATCACATCACTCCTCTGCTCACCCCTCTACAACGACTTCCTATTTCAGTTAGAGTAAAAGCCAAGTTCTTTACAAAAGCCCTAAAGCCCAAATGATCTGTTCAGCCCTGCAATGTCTAACCTTGAGATTTCCACGTTTCTCCCCTTCACTCAACATGCCAAGCATCTTTCTCCTTTATGGCTTCAGGACATGCCCTTGTTCTTTATTCTATTTAGCACACTCTTTCTCCAGATTTACCCAGGGGTCCTTCTACACCAGCACCTATAAAGGAAGTCCTTCCAGAGATGCTTTCCAAGATTAGCCTATACAAAAAACTAGCAACTCATTCCCTGATCACACTTTATCTACTTCAATGTATTTTTCCACAGCACATATCACCACCCCATATATTATATATACATATATTTGCCCATTTTCCCAGCCAGTTATAAGCCTCACAGTAGATGCTTTTCTGTTTTGTTCACTCTGATAAACCTAGTACCTGGACATCTGCCTATTATGTAGTAGGTGCTGGTAAATATCTATTGAATGAGGAAGTGAATGAAATATTTTTCAGCACCAACTATGTATGAAACTACTGTATTGGGTGCTGGAATAGGAAATTTAGTAGTTTATTCTGATGATTTCTACTTAGCTCAGGGTTCTTAATCATAAATAATAGAAAACAAATCTACACTTTGTAAAAAAAAAAAAAGGAATTATTGGCAAGGTGAGTCGGGCTTTTCTAGTACGGCTGGGGAAGGAGGGAAGTAGAGAACAAGAGGATCTTCCTTCTGTTTAGGTTTCTATATGGGAGACCAACAATTTCTCTAAAGACTACATCAAATAGGGGCTCCCAAATAAAAGTTCAATGTTTGTCCTAGGCACATTTCCCCAAATTTTCTTAACCAATTAGCAAGACCAGGAAAGTGGCCAAACAAAATATTTATCTAAATAAAGTCCCACAATTTTAAATATGCAACTTCAGAAATATTAATGGTATCCTTCTGGCTATACCATAGGATACTCTAAATACCATTCTTAGATTTCATTTCGATTTTTACAAGAAAGGCACCAATAGACCAGGTGCAATTTATGGAAGCTTTTTTCCCCTTTCTCTTCTTCATTAGCAAAAAAATCCCAAAAGTATGATTTCCAGATTCTCTTGGAGAAACATGAACATACGATATGTCCCAGATGGTGCCTTCCAATCTTTTACACACAAAAATGAAGGTTTTACTGTGAAGAACAGTGGGCATTTCCAACTCTGTTGAAAGCAGAACAACGACATTATATCTATCCTTATACTTTCACAAACAGAAAGCTCTTAATTTCAAAAAGGCAAGTTGATTACCCACCTTTTTATTTGTCCTCTATGGAAATACTAGGTGTTATTACTATTTCGTTCCACATTATTTCTTCATTAGTAAACTATCATAATCATGGAAAGCAAGTAATAAAACACAGCACAAAGTGACACAGAGAGAACATTTATCTGCAATATGGCAAAACAAAGAGTTATTTCTTGAGTTTCATGATATATTCTTTGCCACCTTCTCATCTGACCCTGTTAACTCAAAAAATATGTGTGAAAGGCAATTTTCTCTTCGACTTTTATAATCTTCTCCTCAACACTTGCTTTGGCATATGAAAGCAGGGTAAGTTCATGAAGTTCTTTCTGTTCAACGACATGCAAATAATAAAAATGAACCAGTATCAAAATCATCAATCTCACCCCAAAGGTAATCACATGAAATAATTGGTCTGAGTCACCCACTTCCAGTCAAAGATCAAAAGAAATGCATAAAACAAGGACAGAAAAGTCAGAAGTTAGCTACAAAACAGTGGGGAGGAAAAGAGAGCAAAAGTTTAACCCTCTATGTGTAGGTATTGCTGTGTGTGTGTGTGTGTGTGTGTGTGTGTGTGTGAATTTGAATAAGCTTATGAGAGTGTGTTGGCTTGAATGGATTCACATGTATGTGTATGCCCATATGGGTATGTTAGCCTGAGCAAGTGTGTGTGTATGTGTGTGTGTGCGCGCGCGCGTGTGTGTGTGTGAGTGTGTGTGTGGAAGGACTAGATTCTCCATTTTCTTGCATACTGCATAATGGGAACGTTTTCTTAAAAATTATGAAAGCAAAGATAGTTTAATCAAAATTTGCCATTCCTATATAAGGGCAGGTACCTCCAAATGTCTTAATTAAATTCAATAGAACTTAGGTGTGAAAAATATCCTAAACTGATTTAGCAGCAGGACATGTAGATTTCAGTTGATTTAAACATGACCGCTTCATAAACCGGCAGAATGCTATTTTTCTTTCACTTTAAAATAACCTGATATAATGAACTAATTTTCCTTTTAATAAAAGACTCTTTAAGTCAGTATTGTAATTGATTGTCTCTTGATTAAACACCACTTTATTTTAAATTAGGGCTTAACAAGTAATCTCTGAGTGATCACAATTAAATCCTTCCCTGGTATGTTAGTGTTATACGTAAAATATAAAAGATACCCTTGCCAGAAATGTTTCAACTTTTAAAAGTAAGTACTGGGGTGCCTGGGTGGCTCAATGGGTTAAGCTTCTGCCTTCGGCTCAGGTCATGTTCTCAGGATCCTGGGATCGAGCCCCACATAAGGCTCTCTGCTCTGCTCTAATCAGTGGGGAGCCTGCTTCCCCAACCCCCATGCCTGCCTCTCTGCCTACTTGTGATCTCTGTAAAATAAATAACTAAAATCTTTAAAAAAAAAAAAAGTAAGTACCATGAAGCACTGCTCCATATGCCAGATTATAACTGAATTTTGATTTCCATAACACACTTCAGGTCAGTTCACTCTGCTTTCCTCCCCAGAGCTGACTGGGAGGGGATGTACCACATGCAGGTCAATGGAAAAGATAAAAACGCTCTCATCTTCGATGCTGGCTTTAGTGCTCATCAGGTTTTAAAACCCCCAAGCTAAATCGGGTAGAACATCAAACTCATCCAGGGGAGCAGTGCTTTCCCGAAGTTCCAGCTCCGAAAGTCTCTTCATCAGAAGGAAAGTTGCAAAGGCAGGCTTTCTTTTTAGAACTCAGCTAATATTTCAGAGTGTTTTCTGCCAGCATCTCAGAGACATGTGTGCATAAATACATGCACATTTGTAAACACACACACACATACAAATAAAAATTTGCTCCACCATCTAATGTCACCTTGCTTTGTTTTTCTAAATCAAATAAAATCTGTCGGCCAACAGTATTTGCTATTCATATGCCTTCCCATCCTAGTCTTACAAGAGCACCAAGAAATTCAGCAAACTTGAGGATATGCTGTGGCTTTCAGTCTGCCATGACCACTGAGAATCTGGGGTCAAAAACCCAAGGACAGATTAAAGGTAGGGGTCCCACTTTTCCGTCCACATCAGTGGGAGACTGAAATCTTTATGTGCCTAGAATGCAGTGGTCTCCCCTGCTTGTGGTCCCACCTCCTCTTCAGCCATTTCCTTTGTCCATCAGCCTTCGCTCATCATCCTACCACCTCCAAGATCCCCCTTGGGAGTTGGGTGGGGGGCTGCCACTCTACTCTTTCATTACCCACAGCTCTACATGGGGCCATTATGCCTCTTTCAAGTCTTAAAACTGCAGCTTTCTTTTGGGAAGCCCACTTTAATATTTCCCCCACCCCGGGGAATAAAACCCCAAAGTTTTTGTTCTCCCCTTGGAGAGAGGAGTGAGATGTGAGATGCTCAGATTCTTAAAAAATAACCATAGGGGCAGGGGGCCTGGGTGGCTCAGTCCTTAAGCATCTGCCTTTGGCTCAGGTCATAATTGCAAAGTCCCTGCTCAGCGGGGAGCCTGCTTCTCCCTCTCCCACTCCCCCTGCTTGTGTTCCCTCTCTCGCTATGTCTTTCTCTGTCAAATAAATAAATAAAATCTTATAAAAAGATAAATAACAATGGCCTCTTCTTCCTGGGAAGAATGAGGAATAAGCACACTTGAGTCAACAGCAGCCACAATTGCTGACATTCTATTAATATACTGCTTTGTTTGAATTTACAGACTTTCTGGGCATTCTGTGATATACAGACAGTACTTTTTTTCAGATTAATAATTAGACAGATTGCTTCAGGTACTTACCCCGAAAAGGTGTCTAGAGGTTAAAAAAAATGTACTGGAAATATTCTTTGATAATGCAATTAGCATACTGTTGAAAATGAGTTTATCTTATGTTTCCAGACTTTTCAAATGCCCTGGTAGTGTGCATATAGGTATATATAAGTAAATGTGTGTGAGGGTGTGTGTGTGTGTGTGTGTGTGTGTGTGTGTAGATTGGTTTATATCAATCAAAATGTCCCACTGATGTGTTTTCCTGAACTATAAGAGCTTTTAATTCCTTTGTAAATGAAGGCTTGATACTTTTCTATAATAGTTACTGAAAAAAATCTCTTTTCTGGTTTACTACGCAGGTTTGGTTTTACTAATGGGAATTAACATGCTGATTTCATCAAGATTTTCAGGTGTATCTACATGAATTTACACAGGGTACTGGTATAGTTTTTAATCTCTTCTGACTGTGGCCATAGTCCTTTTCTCATTCTTAAATGTGTTTGTGTTTTTGTCTCTCTTTTCTTATTCCATTTACCAAATGTTTATTTTATTGTTTCATTTTAAACTAATCTTAGATTCATCATTCATCAGTTCTATTGTTTGTCCATCTTCTAACATTAAATTCTGTGTTTTGTTCCTAATATTAATTTATTCTTATTGTTCAAGTTTAGTTTATTATTGTTATTCTGTTTCAGGATTCTTTTCATCCCAAATAACCACAGTTGAATGTTTCACTCATTTCAGTCATAAATTTTCAAATTTTATTTTTAAGCAACAAGAAATCTTAGGGTTGTAAATGTATCTATGACTATGTCTTTGACTGAAAAGCATAACTCTGATATGCAATTCTGTTCTTTAATTACTTTCTTAAAAGTCCACAGTTGTATTTTTGTTTCATCTTTGACCTGGGGGAAATGTTTCCTTTTTCCTATAAATATTCTAAGTCTAAAAAAGATATTTATGAATGGGGGGGCATCTGAGATATTAAAACTCTAATAATATTATTAACTGCTGATAAATCTCAACTTACAACTCTATGCCTCTTTTAAATATTTCAATCCTAGAAACAACTGCCACATTTCCTATTTGTGCTTACCAATCCAACCCATCAAAACTAATAAAAGGTTTCAAATGGAATTTTTTGCAAATGTTTTCTACAAAACTTTTTTTTTTCCTTTTTTATATTCAAATTACTTATTAAAGGAAAGATTGTTAATCTTTTCAGTTATTCAGGGGTGCCTGGATAGCTCAGTCCTCAAGCATCAGCCTTTAGCTCAGTTCATGGTCGGGCTCCCTGCTTCATGGAAAGCCTGCTTCTCCCTCTCCTGCTCCCCCTGCTTGTGTTCCCTTTCTCACTGTGTCTCTCTCTGTCAAAAATCTTTAAAAAAAATCTTTTCAGTTACTGGGCTCTGCAACTGATAAGTGGACACAAGCTTCCTATTGTCAGAGCTCAGCTCATTCTCTCTCCCTCTGGCATTCCCTTTTTCTATTTCCACCTAGCTACACCATTTTTTAAGTAGTAATCACAAAGTGAGTCATTTGTGAGCAATTAAGAAGATCCTCATGATTTAAATTCTTTAAAATGATTCAATATCAAAACTGCTCATGTTAATCTTTTAAAATATCCTGTTAGAGATTTGGGTTTCCTCCAACAAAGGAAGAATAGGAAGTTCAGGGAGTTGGGACCAGGGTAGAAGCTGCTCAGAGAGTAAGTAAAACCTTCAACACCGAGTTGTCATTTTTACATTTTATATTTCTTGGTTTAAAAACCACACGTGGAACTAAAAACAAACTCTTTTTAAATGACTTTGACTTTTTGTTAAGAATACTTCACAGTTTCACATGCAACTCTTCAGACCTCTGACAGAGATCAAAATAAGAGGCAATTTTAAGGGGTCATTCCTTATCTAGCCATTTTTCTCAGACATACTTTACCCAAGATAGACTAAAGAACAACCTGCTCCCTCACTTGGTATAAACCAGATAAACTACATTCCCAGTTCAGCCTTGACTATAGTTCTTGCAGAATATGATCAAGGATATATTCCAAGCAGAGGTCCCCTAGGAAAACATCTTCTCTCAGTTCTTATTACCCTAATGAAATGGTATAGTTCTTAATTCATTAATTTGACTGGAGTGACAAAAGAGGCTGCAAAAAAAAAAAAAAAAAAGTACCTCTATCATGTCCTAAGAGACAAAACTGTGATAATTCATTAGTGATAAAATACACTTGAAATTCACCATGTTCTGCTGAATAACACAAGGTTTCCTATAAAAAAAAGTAACAGCGATACACACACACACACACACACACACACAAACACACACACTGTGGTCACCTCCAAAGAAGCAGACAGAATTCTTATTAAATAATTAAATGCTTGATTTTTCATGAAAGACAATCTACACAATAGATTTCTAAACTACATATTATACTGAGGTAATGAGTTAAGTAAAAGTCTACTAAACAGTGATTTATGAAGGACAGTGGGAACAAGGGAGCTAATAGGACTTCGTCCTTCTCTAGGTTTCTTATGTCTCTCCTTCAAAGAGGAGTGCCTGTCACTCCATGAAGCCTACATTTTCTAAGTGTGAGGCCATTCCACAATTTATAGTTATTAAACTAATGGAGCTTAGTACATCACTTTATTCAAAACTAACTTTGAACTAAAGGCAATCGACTAACACGTAAAACAAATTTCCTTTAGTAAAGTATTTTAAAGCTCAAAAAGAGCATAAAGATAATAATGATGAAAATTTTGATATTCTGTCCGAGTCAGCATAATTCTAATTAGCAGCAGCAGCAACAATATAAACCTGAGTGGTCAAGAGGGTCTGGTTGAATCCTGTACTTATGGAAGGTGCCATTCCAAAGCCATAAAGGACATTTGAGTTCTGAATATCATCTCCAGAGACTGACTCTAACTTCTCTAGATTTTTGAACTTCATTATTTTTTAAGATTTTATTTATTTGTCAGAGAGAGAATGAGAGAGAGTAAAAGCAGAAGGAGCAACGGGCAGAAGGAAAAGTAGGCTCCCCGCTGAGCAAGAAGCCTGATGCAGAAGAAGACATCCAGATGGCCAACAGACACATGAAAAAGTGCTCCATATCACTCGGCATCAGGGAAATACAAATCAAAACCACAATGAGATATCACCTCACACCAGTCAGAATGGCTAAAATTAACAAGTCAGGAAATGACAGATGCTGGTGAGGATACGGAGAAAGGGGAACCCTCCTACACTGTTGGTGGGAATGCAAGCTGGTGCAACCACTCTGGAAAACAGCATGGAAGTTCCTCAAAATGTTGAAAATAGAACTGCCCTATGACCCAGCAATTGCACTACTGGATATTTACCCTAAAGATACAAACGTAGTGATCCAAAGGGGCACGTGCACCTGAATGTTTATAGCAGCAATGTCCACAATAGCCAAACTATGGAAAGAACCTAGATGTCCATCAACAGATGACTGTATAAAGAAGAGGTGGTATATATACACAATGGAATACTATGCAGCCATCAAAAGAAATTAAATCTTGCCATTTGCGACAACGTGGATGGAACTAGAGCATATCATGCTTAGCAAAATAAGTCAAGCGGAGAAAGACAACTATCATATGATCTCCCTGATATGAGGAAGTGGTGATGCAACATGGGAGCTTAAGGGGGTAGGAGAAGAATAAATGAAACGAGATGGGATTGGGAGGGAGACAAACCATAAGTGACTCTTAATCTCACAAAACAAACTGAGGGTTGCTGGGGGGAGGGGGGTTGGGAGAAGGGGGGTGGGGTTATGGACATTGGGAAGGGTATGTGCTTTGGTGAGTGCTGTGAAGTGTGTAGACCTGGCGATTCACAGACCTGTACCCCTGGGGATAAAAATATATTATATGTTTATAAAAAAATAAAAAATAAAAAAAAGAAGCCTGATGCAGGATTCTATCCCAGGACCCTGGGGTCATGACCTGAGCCAAAGGCAGATGCTTAACCAACTGAGTCGCCCAGGTGACCTGATTTTTTAACTTTCATCTGTACCTGAGGTTAGCAAGTGACTACCATTTGCCTATCAAGAGAGAACAGAGTAAACCCAGACTTCTCTCCCAGAACTGAAAGGCCAAATATCCCAGATCATCAAGCCTTAAAAAATTAAGTCACTCCATTCTAAAGAATTATTTTCTTACACACAAAAATGAACACATCAGAATGGAAATTCTAAGCTTGTGGGGAATAAGCCAGCAATTGTCTATAGGACATGATACCAGTTTCATACTTTTTTGTAAAAATTTGTTGAACAGAAGGGTATGAAGATATTAAAGTTCTGTTAGTGATTGGAGGCTATAAGGGGGAAAAAAGCAGGTTTCGGCCTATATAAGGAAAATGTCTACAGATGAGTTCTCCCTATTTGAGAAGGAAATTTTTAAAAACAATACAAATATCTAATATTTAAGAGCTCAGAATACATAATGAAACAAAAGGTAACTTTATAATGGTCATGAAGTCTTGGCCGAAGGAATATTCTAATTTACTAACCTTGATTCTATAAGGGAGATAAAGTAGTTGAGGTAATGATAGTGAGACATATTCTTTTGCCTGGAACTTGTCCCCATATATCAAATTCTTCAGTTACCATAAAATACTGAGTCCAAGTGCTGTGTTCAGCTACATAGCTGTAGTATACAAGTCTCATAAACAGGTGAGTTTTAATTATGGATAAAAAGATGAAGATGCTTGCTATGATTAGGCAGGTTTACTTTTTAAAAAAATTTTTTTAAAGATTTTATTTATTTATTTGACAGACAGAGATCACAAGTAGGCAGAGAGGCAGGCAGAGGGAGAGAGGGGGAAGCAGGCTCTCCACTGAGCAGAGAGCCCAATGCGGGGCTCGATCCCAGGACTCTGAGATCATGACCTGAGCCGAAGGCAGAGGCTTTAACCCACTGAGCCACCCAGGCGCCCACTTTTTAAAATTTTTTTAAAGGTCTATATATTTGAAAGAAAGTGCAGGAGTGGGGGGAGGGGCAGACAGAGAGAGTGAGAATCCTCAAGCAGACTACCCACTGAGTGCAGAGCCCCAACAGGGTTCAATCCCAGGACCCTAAAATCATGATCTGAGCCAAAGTCAAATGTTTAACCAATGACTGAGCCACCCAGATGCCCCTGTCAAGTTTACTTTCATATCCAGCTCTCCCTTCCAGGACACTCAAGGCCACAAACCTGCTATCATTTTTAACAACTTCTTTGCTTTCCCACTATCAAGTGAGTCTGAAACATTTTCCTTAGCACTCCTTTCTCTCTGTTCCCTTTGTTTCCCTTTTACAGAAGCATCCTGACTTGGATAGTTTTCCTTGCATTTTTACTGTTCATCCTGTCTTGACCTCCCTAATCCAATACCCAGACTTGAAGACTTTCCTGTACCAGTTATAGAAAGAGCATGCCATTCCTCTTTTCAAATAATGGTTCTCAAATCAAAATGGTTTGCAATTATTTTTAAAGCATGTATTAGTTAGGAAGTCTTTGATTGTAATTAACTGAAACTATAACTCAAAGCCCTGAGCAACAGAAGTTATTAACAGAAGTTACTGCAATAAGAGGGCTTTTGTTGTTGTTGTTGTTTTGTTTTGTTTTGTTTTGTTTTGTTTTTTCCAATTTATTTATTTTCAGAAAAACAGTATTCATTATTTTTTCACCACACCCAGTGCTCCATGCAAGCTGTGCCCTCTATAATACCCACCACCTGGTACCCCAACCTCCCACCCCCCCGCCACTTCAAACCCCTCAGATTGTTTTTCAGAGTCCATAGTCTCTCATGGTTCATCTCCCCTTCCAAGTTACCCAAAAGCACATACCCTCCCCAATGTCCATAACCCTACCCCCCTTCTCCCAACCCCCCTCCCCCCAGCAACCCACAGTTTGTGGGAGACAAACCATAAGTGACTCTTAATCTCACGAAACAAACTGTTTTGTTTTTTTCAAAAGTGAGGAAAGTCATTATTTCATGTAACCAAGAACTCCAGTGACAGGATTTGGCTTGATCCAGAAGCTGAACAATGCCACCACCACTAGCTTTACGCCAACCCTCTGCGCTTAGATGTCCTAATACTTGTTTTGATCTTCAGATGATCTGTGGCACCTCCTACAGTTATGGTTTCAATTACTTTCAGTAGAAAACTCATAGTCTGTTTCCCCAGTAGTTCAACTAAAACCCCAGTATCCAGTGTAGTTGCACACATCTGTTCCTCATGGCCATCCCTAAAAATATCATAGTGGTTAAGGGGATGGGAAAGATGGATTACTTAAACCAGTCAGTGCCCTTTCGGAGCTGAAGGAGAGGTCAGTGTTACCCAGAATTCATGGTTAGGATATTTGGGCCACTGTATTTGGAAGAGAGAAGGGATGTCTGAGAGTCAACCAGCAAATGTTGACTACAAAACTAAATCCTTGACATTTATCAGGTTGTGATTCTTCTGTACTTTTTATTCCTTGCAACATCCCACAGAGAACAGCATAACATTTTCTATATAGCAGGTGCAATACGAATAATGATATTAGAACACACACATACATAGATTAAATGCTGAAGACATGCTTGCTGTAAAAACTCAATACATTTGAGAATCTCAAGATGCAAAGAAAATAAAATTTGGAAATTGGATTTAAACGAACCTGTCATTTAAAAAACTCATTGTGAGCAGAGACCCATTTTTTTTCTTATTTTTTTACACTTAAAGCACCACACCTTTTGAATCACACTTGGAAAAAACATTTGGTTCTCTAATGTTTTAATTGTGATTTTATAATTTTATTGGAAGATGAAAATAGAAGTTAAAATATGGCTTTTAAATAACATGGCCATACATATGGGCTTATCCTGAAGATTCCTGGTTTATGCATTTTGTCCCTGGGGATCTATTAATACTTCCACTCTCAAGCAAGTACTGCTTTGTACAATAAATTACATGGTCACTCTAAGTTTGAATGAATGTCAGACATCTATTTTGTGTTCTAAATAAAATTGAAACAAGAAAACTACCTAATCAAATCAAAATAATGTCAAATAGTATTTACTCTTTGCATAAGTTAAAAAAAAGTAATTCAATTTATCATGTTATAAGAAATAAAACATCACTTCTAAAGTCTGAAAGAAAACTCATTTAAAGCCACAGCTGTTGTGCTTTAGGATGTGGATTAAAAATCATCATTATCTTTCTGTTAATACCCTTCTCTGGACCAATCAGTGGTCATATGGTGTTTACAGACCCTGGACACTGAGCTGACTTGAATGGCCTTTGTATTGCAATACAATCAGATTATGTCTAATCTAAATGCGGGGTGTCCTTTATAGAACAGACAAATCCTAATCCCTCATTTACAAAAGCAAAGCCAGTCCAGTCTCTGCTGGCTATCTAGTCATTTATATTTTTTTAAATTTTTAAGTGACAGAAATTAAAATTTAAATTCACTCAGTCTAAATTTAGTCTAAATATTCAGAGGTTTTGAGCTGTGGCTAAAGCACTGTTTTAATAGCCTCAAACAGGCTATTATAAAAATACAGTTCTTGGGTTCCTTTCCTCCTAAAGAATAGAGATTAACAAAATAAACTACACCCACTCTTCTAAAAGAATAAAGCGAAGCTTAAAAAGCATCTAATTTCCCGTTTTCTAAATTACTTGAGAGTCTATCTTAAAACCCAGATTAGTTAGCTGCACCTATACATTATCAGTTAAGCCCTAATAATGGTTTTGTTTTGTTTTGTTTTGTTTCCCTAAAGATTGTATTTATTTATTTGACAGACATAGATCACAAGTAGGCAGAGAGGCAGGCAGAGAGAGGAGGAAGCAGGCTCTCTGCGGAGCAGACAGCCCGATGTGGGGCTCAATCCCAGGAAGCTGGGATCATGACCTGAGCTGAAGGCAGAGGCTTTAACCCACTGAGACACCCAGGTGCCCCAAGCCCTAATAATGTTTTAAAGCCAAAGTCTCCAGAAGAGGACTCTCTGACCCTTCCTGGAATGCACCTTTCTGCCTTTTGCCATTTCCTTACACTACGGTGAAGTCCTACTTAACCATGAAATCTTGAGATTCAGTGCTATTTTCAAGGACATGTGGGGGTAAAGTAAGTCATGGCTTTCACAATCTGCCAGCCCCAACCTTCCCTTTCACTGTCATCCCCTTCTTCCCAGGACCCTAGAATTCACTGTCAGTATCCTGATGCCATCTCCTTCCTCAGCTCTGCAGGCTGCAGTGAGACTGAATTTGGGGAAATCCTCCTTTTAAAATTTTGCATTGTCTCTGTGAGCCATTTTCTCATGACCTGAAAATGAGAGTCTAAAATTAGAAGAGAAAAGATAGACAAAGAAGTAACTGAAGTATGGAAAACAGTTTTCCAGAATGTACCCACCCTCACACTCATCAGACGTTGGGGTTTGAAACTGTCAAGCAGGAATGGAGTTCAATATTTGAAATGAACAAGGGAGAAATTTTGCTAGGGCATCAGGAAGGGAAAGAGTATTTCCACAAAGACTGAGATGCTCTGTTCTTAACACAACTCCGTAGAGCCACAAATAAAACAACAACAAAACTAACAAGGGCTTTGGCACACTCGTGGGTTTTCTTCCTCAGAGATGGAGGTGAAAGCCAGGCTCATTCATAAGAACAAAAAGACACTTCCACTCTAACTTGATGACCCATTTCATTCCTGTTACAATACTCAGACACCACTTTCCCCATGCCCATCCATCTCTATGAAGCAAAGAGCTCTATCGATAGCTCTTCTGAAAAGCAAAACTATTCTTCAGCGGAGCCTTGAGGGCATTTAGCACACCCCCTTAGAGTAGGAGGTCAGTAGCAAAATATTTCTTCACAATACACAGAATGGATCTGTACCTAAGATGAATGGGTTGGGTTTCTTTTTCATTTGCCTTATATAGCATCCAGGTTAAAATTCTTGCCTAGATTCCTTTCAGTGCTTAACACCTAGCACAGAATATATGCTAAAAATAAATAGCAATGGCTCCTGCATTGATAATGTAATAAGAAAGGTAAGTTTGAAGCTAAAATTTTATAAGGCACACATTAGAGACCCATTTAGTTGACTTCTCGTTTATGGATCAATTCTGAACAATCAAACCCTTCATCCAATCAACACGTATTAAGTCCTTCCCATGTTCTAAGTACTATAGTGTGCAGAAGACAAATTAGAAGCTCATCCTAATTGAAGAGAGATATATAATTATTTAAGGAGATAAAAAGATATAACACACTACAAAAGAATGATAAACTCTTCAACCCACCCTCAATTTACTACAGCCCCCCCATGTACCCCATATCATGTTAAGTACCAGGGATACAGTGATTAAAAATACATAAATATGATGGGAGCTTGGCGGGCAAGGAAGGCACAAGGAAAGCTAGAGGAAAGTCTTAAAGATTTGGGGGGAAAATGGTGTTCAGAGAATTGCAAACAGCTAAGTATTTTGAAGACAACATGACAGGAGTTATTATGAGGGAAGGGGGAACAGAGATTCAGGAAGAGTTCAGATCACAGTGGTCCTTACATGCTTCCCCTCAAAATTAAAATTCTATCTTATGGGCAATGGTAAATCATTAAAGACTTTTAAGAAAATATCTCTCTTCCACAATTTCAAAAATTTAATAGCTGATTTCATAACAGCATATATAGCATTTTAAGGAAATGATGACTCAGTGGGAGATTAGTATTTTATATTTATATTTTAAAAATATAAATAATTTATTTGAAATACTGAATTTTGACATGCAACATATAAAATAATAATTCACAATACTATTTAAATAATACTGAATATACTTTTTAAAAAACTAACCTAAACACATATCTTATACCAGAACTTCCCACATTTCCTGGCCGCCTAATATTAAGTGCTGCCTTCATTGAGAATACAGTCTACTGCAAATTGGTATTTGAGTATTTTCCAGTTGGGGCTATTACAAATGATGTTGCTGTAAACACTCTGTGCTTTGCAGACATAGATATACATACTTGTGGAAGTGCTGGGTTTGCCTTAGTCACTTACTGTTTGTAACACTGATACTTTCAAACAGGGAGCAAATAGAAGATAGGGATATGTATGAAACCACAAAAGAACATAAGAGGCATAAACACATTCTCCAGAGAACATCTAGACCAAAATTTAAACATTATTTCTTAAAATATGCATTCTTTCACTGTGATATTTCTATCAAACATCATTTAGGGATAATGGCCTTTTATTTGGGCAACTCTTTATTTAAAGTACAACATAAACCCATTTCTGTTTTGTCACTTGATTAAGTAGAATTAAAAAAAAAATAAATCCTTGGGGTGCCTGGGTGGCTCAGCGGGTTAAGCCTCTGCCTTCGGCTCAGGTCATGATCCCAGGGTCCTGGGATCGAGCCCCGCATCCGGCTCTCTGCTCGGTGGAGAGCCTGCTTCCTCCTCTCTCTCTCTGCCTGCCTCTCTGCCTACTTGTGATCTCTCTATCAAATAAATGAATAAAAAATCTAAAAAAAAAAATAAATTTCAATTTTGTCTTTCAGGTAATTTGCTTCAATTATGATACCTTAAGCAAGCTATCATACTGTGAGTACATACATTACTGCTCAAAAGAACATACCCAGAGAATCTAACAAGAAATGGCTCTTGATTTTTCCTGAAGTTTGAGTTTGAAAAAATACACATCATTTGAAGAACTTTAAAAGTTTTCTTTCAAACAGGCCTTTGTAACCAAATCACTGGCAACTATATTTCTGAAAATATTTCACAAGACTACAATGATCTGAAATATATGGGTTTAATGGATTGCTTGCACTCTAAGCCTGGAAATTTTCCCAGAGATCATCTCATGTTTTTATTCCTAGGATCAATAATGTCAGCAGATGTTAAGGCTTCCTAGCCAAGTACAGTGAGAGAGTGGCAGAGAGAGAGAGAAAAAGAAAGAATATCAAGCATTTCAACAGTCCCCCAAACAGTAGCTCAAATTATGAAATAAATTAAAAACAAGTTATAAAAGAGTGAGAGTATTTGAATAATAACTACTCAAAACATTTTATCTAACTAAAACTATGTTTTAGTTAAGAAACACAACCAGCTATAAATCATATACACCATCCCAGTGTTTCCAAATCATTCTAAAATATAATGAAAGACCAAATGTTAAAATGCTTCACTCATTAAACAATTCCATGTCCTTAATAATATTTCTCCACAAAGTTGAAGACACTTCATTCATTGAAAAAGGATTAAATATTCTCCCAGGTTTTCAGTGATTACAATATCTTCTTACAAAATAAAAATCTTATTATAAGTATCTTCAAGAAAATGTCAACTCACTTACTAGAGAAAAATTAAATGAATAACTGGATGTTCACATACAAAAAATTGAATCTAGACACTTAACCTTATACTTTTCACAAACAGAAACTTAAGATCATAAACATAAATGTAAAACACAGAACTAAAACTTCTGGAAGATAACATCAGAGAAAATCTTGGTGACCTTAGACTGGGCAATAAGTTTTTAGATGCAACACCAAAACCATAATCTATAAAAGAAAATCTGATAAGTGGAACTTCATTGATATTAACAGCTTTTACTCCATGAAGACACCATTAAGAAAATGAAAGGACAAATCATATGCTATGATTGCAAAACATGTATCTGACAAAGAACATGTGTCCCCAAAATACAAAGAAATCTCAAAACCTAACAGTAAGAAACAACCCAATTTAAAAAGGGCAAAAGATCTGAGCAGAAGCCTCATCAAACAAGATAGGCAGATGACAAATAAACCTATGAAAAGATGATCAACATCATATGTCTTTAAGAAAATGCAAACTAAAACCACATAGAGATACTACATAACTTTGAGAATAGTTGTGATTCTATTATAATGGCAGAAACAATGACAACACCGAAAGCTTCAGAGGATGTGGAGCAACAGGAATGCTCACTTATCCTCACAGGAATGTAAAATGGTACAATTACTTTGGAAGACACACAATTTCTTACAGAGCTAAACACAGTCCTACCACTGGACCCAGCAATCATGCTGAAGTATTTACCCAAAGGAGTTGAGAACTTGTGTCCAGACCTGCATGCAAATGATTACAATGGCTTTATCATAATTGCCCAATGTGGAAGCAACCAAGATATCCTTCAAATAGGTGACTGGATAAAGAAATGGTCTTATATCTGGATGAAAGAATGTTACCCAGCAATAAAAATAAATGAGCTATCAAGTCACAAAAACACAATGTGGAGAGAGAACCTTAAAAGCATATTGTTAAGTGAAAGAAGCCAAGCTGAAGGGCTACATACAACATGATTCCAACTATATAATGTTCTGGAAAAGACAGAACTGTGGAGATAATGAACAAGATCAGTGATTTTCAGTGGTTGGGGAGGGAAGGGAAAGGGATAAATAAGTGGAACACAGGGAATTTTTAGGGCAGTAAAAACTATTCTGGAGGATACCAGTAATGGTGGTTAATAATAAGCATTTGGCAAATCTCATAGAACAGTACAAAGGGCAAACCCTAATGTAAACTATGGAATCTAGTTAATAGTAATGTTTCAATATTGGTTCATCAGTTGTAACAAATGTACCACCCCAATGCAAGATGCTAACAAGGTGGGAAACTGAGTTAGGGAGTATAGGGAACCATATACTTTCTCCTCTGATTTTGTGTAAACCTAAAACTGCTCTAAAAAAATAAAGCCCATTAATTAAAAAAGTTAAAGAAACTGATTTTTATTTTTAGGCAGTTAATATTTTGGAAAATATAATACTCATGAAATGGAAAACAGGAAAATTGCATTTGAATCCTGAACTTAAGGTGCCTGGTCTACACAGATGTCATTTTCTGGCAGTATTAGTTATAATAATGATGATGGATAACAGTTTCTATGCATTTAAAAATTGCCAGGCACTATGCTTCGGAGTTTACTCATTTGCTAATTTAATCCTCACATGACCTTATGAGGTAAGTATTGTTATTCTTATTTTTCAAATAAGGAAGCAGGGTCTTTCTCCATTCACTTAGCTAGTACATGGTAAGCAGGCTGACCAACTCCATTATGCATCTCAGACCACAGGGCAACATTGCATTTTACTACAAAGTATGGATCCAATAAAATTACATGAATATCTCTCAAGGCTTTTGACTTTATCAGATTCATTCACTTGAAAAAAAAATAAGTAAAAATGAGCTTATAACCTGAATTGCGTATTTTTTTTTAAATCTATCTGTGACCTACAAATACTTGGCAATACTCGTATGAACTGAAAGAATGATCTCCAATTTTCTACAAGCAGACTTCTTTCAAGCAGATCCCAATGCTTTCATGGCCCAGAAGTCTGCTCTAATGCTCCTACCAAGGGAAAAAATGAGAGGTCACTTTGGTTATGGCAAGTAATAGACACAAAGGTCATGAGTCCATGCCCTGGGCCAGGAGTCAGAAGACCAGAGCTGGAGGGTCAGCTCTGCTGGTCCTGTGCCAAACACATCTGTCTCCTATGACCTCAATTTCAAGAGACTAAAAATCTCTAAGTATCTTCCAGTTCTCTGATTCATGGATTTGGTACTGATTCTTATAGATTACTGATTCTTAAGACAGAGAAAAATAACTCAGTCACAAGGCAGAAACAAATTACAATAGAGTGTAGAGTTTCATTTTAACCCAAGCAAGACTGCTTTAGCCTAACATGGTCAGTGCGTTTGAAGTTCTGTAGCAGAGCCTCTTTCCATAGACCAGTCTTGGAATACAGATTAATTCGCCTGCATTAGCATCAGGAAGATGAGTTCCATCTGATATCCCAAATGATTTTGGATAATCGAGGCCCTATGTAAAACAGAAAAAGAGGGAAAGTTTGGCCTTATGCTCCATTTGCAAAGGAATCTCCCTCTTCCTACCAATGCCCTCCTCAGCTGCCTACTCCCTTGCTTCCCCACTTTACTGGGCACCCATCCCAGGATATTCCTTGAAGTTTCCTGTGTGCTACAAAAAATTCACCTCTTCTTTTAAAAATGCACCATCACTACAGCTCTTCTAGGATTTAGAAGGAAAGCAAATAAATTAAGATGAATCAGGAGCATCAAGGTGGCTCAGTTGGTTATGTGGCCAACCGGATTTTAGCTCAAGTTATGATCTCGGGGTCATGAGATCTAGTTCTGCATCTACGTGGCTCCAAGCTCAGCTTGGGATTCTCTCTCTGCCCCTTACCCTGCTTGCATGTTTTCTCCCCCCCCCCAAATGAATGAGTCAATGAATGAATGAATGAAAATAAATGAATGAATGAAAACAAATGAATTAATATAAATAAATAAATAATAAAATTAACCAACAACAGAATAAATGGCTGAAAGGAGCTTAACCTTTCCCAGCTCTTATTTGCATTTTTAATATGTTAATATACATAAACCTTCCAAAGGAGAAATTTGGAAAATAAGAGGACGTCTTGAGGACTTTAAAATTTTTTGAATAGATTTTTGTAATGGAAAGATTTTTTTTTATTCTAAGATTTCCTGTCTTTATTACCCAGCCCACTTTAGTTGACCAAATCAGAAAAACAAAACTGGACACCATGCAATCCACCACCCACTTCTGAAAGATGGCCAAGCCAAATCTAAGCCACCCTGCAAGATGGCAAGGTATGTGTGTTCTTTAGGCTAACAACTTAAATTATCAGCCTAGATGATGTCAAGTATACATTTTACAATAATTACCACATTCCATACTGATAATTAAGGCACCCAAGAATTAAAGTTAAGATATACTTAGAGAAAATATTCAATATATAACTGCAATTAACTTTTGTTGCATGAACAAATGCACCGTGTGAACAGCAGAAGGTGTGCTGACATTATCTCCAGTAAGAAATACTTCATTCATTTGAATTTTCTCTGGTTTGGGTCCAAAATGACAACATCATATAAAAAGTCCTTTAAAATTATTTTATGGCTTCTCTAAACTCTGTACAACCCATTATTTCACATTTCTCTAGCTAAGCCACCTCGGATACACTGAAGAATGTGTGTGTGTGTGTGTGTGTGTGTGTGTACTTTTCAAACACTCAGATGTTTTGTGCGATTTTCATTTGTATAGCCACAATTAAATATTTGACTGCATTTTCCAGTTCCTGGTCCTTTGTTTCCCCAGATATACCCTTACTTTTACTATTTCAGGAGAATACAAAGGAAAATAATATGAATAAAATGATAATTTTATTTTTCTTTGAAACTATTTCTAGACCTCACAGTAAGACACAGTACCCATAAGAAACACTGCTCTACAGAGGATGCACCCTTAAAAGAAACCAGTGGAAACACACAATGTAAAACACAGATGCACACACACAAGCACACAGTATCTGGTTTAAAAAACAGGATACAATTCTCAGATATAAAGTTAAAAGGCTTAAAATGAAGTGGGGTAAGTATTAATGCCAGAATCAAAACAAGAAGAAATATTACTCTTTGCATGGTCCTTTAAAGTTTTATAAGTGTACTAATACCCATTATGCCATTTTGATAAAGCTGTCCTATCTACTAATGGTCAGTACACACACTGCTGTCTTATTAAAGATAAAAATCATATCTGGTATTTTTAAAACTGAGAAGTAATGAATATACCTTTTATATAGCTCTGGCTTTTAAACCATGTTAATGTTTTACATATTAATAAACTAAAAATTTAAGGAAGAAAGGATGGAGAGGGACACCTGAGTGGCTCAGTAGGTTGAGCCTCTGCCTTCAGCTCACATCATGATCTCAGGGTCCTGAGATCGAGCCCTGCATCGGGCTCTTTGCTCAGTGAGAAGCCTGCTTCCCACCCCCCTGCCTTCCTTTCTGCCTACTTGTGATCTCTCTATGTCAAATAAATAAATAAAAATTTTAAAAAAAGAAAGGATAGAGAAAACAAAAGTTCGCTTTTTTTAATTTATTTTTTTAAGATTTATTTATTTATTTATTTATTTGACAGAGAGAGAGAGAGAGAGATAGCGAGAGAGGGAACACAAGCAGGGAGAGTGGGAGAAGGAGAAGCAGGCTTCCCGCCTAGCAGAGCCGGATGTGGGGCATGTTAGGCGCTGTCAGATGCTTAACGACTGAGCCATCCAGGTGCCCCAAAATTTATTTTAAACAGAAACAAACCTAATTGTATCTCAAATAGATAACATACCTTTACAGAAGAAAATACAAAAAGAATACAGGCCATTTCTGAACACAACTTATGACTTATTTATAACTTCAATGAGATACATTCTAAGAACAACAAGAAGAGCAAAAATACCCTGAACTTCCTTTGTCTGATGTTGGTATTGGTGTAACAGTTCTAAAATTTGGGTAGGGTTATTGTTGGCTACAAATGAGTAACTATTAATACACTCATGTTATTGGGACATAGGCTTCCCTCTGTAGGAGAAGGGAAACTCAGAAACGGAAGAGGGGAAGGAGAAAAAAAAAGGCCGTGCTGTTGGATTAGAATTACCGGTATCAAAACTACTAGAACTCACAACAATTCAGCAACGTGGCAGGATACAAAGTCAATGTACAGAAACCAGTGGCTTTCTTATAACCTAACAATGAAAATACAAAAGGGAAATTAAAGAATCGATTCCATTTACTATAGCACCAAGAACCGTAAGATACCTGGGAATAAACCTAACAAGAGGTAAAGGATCTGTACTTGAGGAACTATAGAACACTCATGAAAGAAATTGAAGAAGACGCAAAAAGATGGAAGACCATTCCATGCTCTTGGATCGGAAGAATAAACATTGTTAAAATGTCTATACTGCCTAGAGCAATCTATACTTTTAATGCCATTCCGATCAAAATTCCACGGGTATTTTTCAAAGAGCTGGAGCAAATAATCCAACAATTTGTATGGAATCAGAGGAGACCCCGAAATGCTAAGGAAATGTTGAAAAACAAAAATAAAACTGGGAGCATCACGTTACCTGATTTCAAGCTTTACTACAAAGCTGTTGTCACCAAGACAGCATGGTACTGGCATAAAAACAGACACATAGACCAGTGGAACAAAGTAGAGAGCCCAGATATTGACCCTCAATTCTATGGTCAAATAATCTTCAACAAAACAGAAAAAAATATACGGTGGAAAAAAGACAGTCTCTTCAATAAATGGTGCTGGGAAAACTGGACAGCTATATGTAGAAGAATGAAACTCGACTATTCTCTTACATCGTACACAAAGATAAACTCAAAATGGATAAAAGACCTCAACGTGAGACAGGAATCCATCAGAACTCTAGAGGAGAACATAGGCAGTAACCTCTTCGATATCACCCACAGAAACTTCTTTCAAGCTGTCTCCAAAGGCAAAGGAAACAAAAGCGAAGATGAACTTTTGGGACTTCATCAAGATCAAAACCTTCTGCACAGCAAAGGAAACAGTCAACAAAACAAAGAGGCAACCCACGGAATGAGAGAAGATATTTGCAAATGACAGTACAGACAAGAGGTTGATATCCAGGATCTAAAAAGAACTCCTCAAACTCAACACACACAAAACAGACAATCATGTAAAAAAATGGGCAGAAGACATAAACAGACACTTCTCTAATGAAGACATACATATGGCTATCAGACACAGGAAAAAATATTCATCATCACTAGCCATCAGGGAGATTCAAATTAAAACCACACTGAGATACACCTTACACCAGTTAGAATGGCCAAAATTAACAAGACAGGAAACAACGTGTGTTGGAGAGGATGTGGAGAAAGGGGAACCCTCCTACACTGTTGCTGGGAATGCAAGTTGGTGCAGCCACTTTGGAGAACAGTGTGGAGATTCCTCAAGAAATTAAAAATAGAGCTTCCCTATGACCTTGCAATTGCACTACTGGATATTTACCCCAAAGATACAGATGTAGAAAAGAAGGACCATATGTACCCCAATGTATATAGCAGCAATGGCCATGGTCGCCAAACTGTGGGAGGAACCAAGATGCCCTTCAATAGACGAATGGATAAAGAACATGTGGTCCATATACACTATGGAGTGTTATGCCTCCATCAGAAAGGATGAATACCCAACTTTTGTAGCAACATGGACGGGACTGGAAGAGATTATGCTGAGTGAAATAAGTCAAGCAGAGAGAGTCAATTATCATATGGTTTCACTTATTTGTGGAGCATGACAAATAGCATGAAAAACAAGGGGAGATGGAGAGGAGAAGGGAATTGAGGGAAATTGGAAGGGGAGGTGAACCATGAGATACAATGGACTCTGAAAAACAATCTGAGGGTTTTGAAGGGGCAGGGGGTGGGAGGTTGGGGGAACCAGGTGGTGGGTATTAGAGAGGATTGCATGGAGCACTGGGTGTGGTGCAAAAACAATGAATACTGTTACGCTGAAAAAAATAAATTAATTAAAAAAAAAAAGAATTACCAGTATCAGTAAAAACTTGAGCATGCACCTGTCTGTGTGTGTCTGTGTGTGTGTGTGTGTTTACTTGCTCTGTCCACTAAATGGTTCTAGAAGCAGTGATACCATCATTCTGAAAGCAATGATATCTTGGTAAAAATGAACACATCTAGTTCAAAGATGCTGTTTTCTGAATATCACGCTGCACTCAAAGAAACCATGAAATTTTGGAGAAATCACTAATTCCTGTTCTGGAGAAGAGAAAATAACAAACTAAGCCTGGATTCTATGCTGGGGAAAAGGAAAAATACTCAAAAACTGGTTGAAAGTGTTAGCCTGAATGGGCTCTCAGTAGTCAAATTTGAGAAATTTAGAGCATCAAAGTGTATAATGATAGGAGTGGATTAAAACATTATGAATTTCTTTAAAAATCCTTGAGTTCATACTGATCTTTTTAAAGGGAGGAAGGGGAGAAAAAATTTTCTTTACAAAAGTAAGCCAACTAATGAGGATGGAAAAACCAAGAGAAATGGAAAGCCATTTTCTCAACCACCACAGCAATATCTGATTCTGGAAAGTTCTATCTGTGGGCGCTAATACCATTAAGTGAAAGGCCATTAGGAAACGAGATATTCAGAGTCTCAGTGTATCTCCCCATAGATTATTTATTGATTGTCAAGGGGGAAGATACCTTTACAATAGGGAAATAGAGCAGATACACCTTTACCAAATGATGAAATTTAGGGTTAGCCTTATGATAAGTATTAGGGAGGGCACAGATTGCATGTAGCATTGGGTGTTACAAGCAAACAAGGAATCTTGGAACACTCATCAAAAAGTAATGACATACTGCATGGTGACTTATATAACACAATAAAAATTTTTTTAAAAATCTTAAATGATTTAGTTTAATATCATCAATATTAGAACAAACTAACATCTGATAAAAGACCTGATATCATGCACTATGAAGGACACATCACCACCAGTGGAGCATTCTTGCCAAATATATTTAACCTAAATATAATTATGAGGGAATATCAGTCAAATCCAAATCACAGGAGACCCTCTGGAGTAACCAGCTTGTGCTCTTCAAAAATATCAATACCAAAAAAAAATATATCAATACCATTAAAAAAGAGAAGAAAAAGGAGAAGGAGGAGGAGGAGAAGTAAGAGGAGGTGGTGCGGCAGCAGTGGTTAGGGGACTGTTCTGAATTAAAGGAGAAAAAGAAATATGACCATCAAAAATCATCTACAAAGTACATAACTGGGATAATTTGGGAAATTTCAATATAGGTTATATAGTAGATAAAAGTATGACATTGCTAAATTTTCTGGACATGATCAGACAGATGGTGAAGTATTTGAGGGTGAAATGTTATGATGTCTGCAACTAACTTTGAAATGCTTTAGTAAAACAAAACCAATCAAATGTTTATAGAGAGGAAAGATATAAGGCAAAAAGTAGCCACCAACTGAATGGCTCCATGTGAAGAGTTTTTGCAACTTTTCTGTGTATTGGCAATTTTTTGAAGTAAAAAAATCATCAGAGGAGAGTTGGAACATTTGAGGTAATGGGACACTCTCATATGTGCTTGGTTCCGGAACTCTACAGTCCATGTTATTCAGGTGGGGCTTAACCTAATGGGGTGTGTAGAAACAGGTGCACCACGGTGCTCGAGAGGGTGTTGGCATGGGAGGGGGCTGGGAGGGCCTCGGCAAAGGTCTCCAGAATGTGGCATTTGCTGGAACGCTTGTCCCTTCTCTACTGGGGTCTTCAAAGCCCTGTATTATCCACTCACCTCAGTTCTCAAACCCTCCCTCTCCTGCCCTTATGTGTTCTTCGTTTTTCTATTCCGCATAACCATCAAGATCTTCTCACCTTGGACTTGTGTTCTCTGTGTCCTCGGTTTGGGGAGCTCTGCCTCCAGATCCCTGTACGCTACTATCTTCACATCATGTAGGTCTTGGCCAGGGGTCCCGCCTCAGCTAGAGGATCCGTCCCTAACACCAGCAGATTTGGAACAGCCTTTCATTTCCACACCCTCCCCCAGGGCACCTTGCTTAGAGTTGTTCTTCATGCACTTACCCCAAACCACAAGTCAGACATTTTACTTACGCATTTATGTATCAGTTTGTTCTCTCTTCTCCCTTGACACTTGTCTCTCTCAGCCACTGCTGTAACCCAGGGCTTTGGTCAGTGCCTAATGTACTCTGTAAACACTAATGGACTCAATGGACCCAGGTGCTAAAACACTGCACAATCCAATGGAGTAAAGGCTATATGGCTTCTCCTGCAATCTTTGCATTTAGAACAGTAAAACAAAAATGCAAAACAAGAGATTCCGAGTCAATAGCCTCTCTCATATTACTTTTAAAAGACAATTTCGAGATAACCTGAGTCAACACTCTTGGGTTTTCTAGTGAAACAAAAGTATATTTGCAAGCAATCATGAATCATAGCAAACTGGACGTCCCTCTCCTCATGAGGCTAAATGAGCGAAGGGATGGAACTGGTTCTTCGTTTGCCCCTAGAGTCCCATGCACCAGACAGAAGAAAGCATCAAACCATCAGAGGTGGGAACCTATTCTGCCTTTCCACTTCATTAAATCATAGATCATTTTTACATGTGAGCCGCCAGGCTATAAATCATGTGAGACAGAATGAGAGCTAATTAAAGGGTCAGCTGAGCATGTAATTTTGAATTCCTAGGCACCCAAAAACTGAGATTGACAATAAATGTGATAAAACCCAGAATCATTTGTTAACTAATAAAGCAAGAATTTTCAAGCTGCCAACCTGCTAAGCCACATTTTCATATATAAAGGAACCTATATTGAATATAACTCTTATAGGGTAACGAAATTTCAGTCATTTATCCTAGAGTACTTCATTAAAATATACTGAGATTTTAATTTTTGTTTTTTGCTAACAGTTACAAGGTCACAAAAAATATGAGTGAATTGTGTTTTCATTTCAGATTGAAGTTCACTCCTGAGATAGGAAACATTGTTAATTGGTATTTCATTGCATATTTCTTCCAAAGCGTGTTCAGGGAAAGCAGGTTAGTAGAAAGAAACTCCATTTGTCAAGAGGGAAAATGAAAATGGAGTTAGACCAAGATGGCCAAGGTCACTAAACAAGTCACTAACTGTTCTGAGAGCAGAAACTGAAGAGACAGCTGACTCACCGTGGTTTCCCTCTTCCAAATACCCTGCTTCATCTGAAAGGTATTTTAAGGATATTCAAGTTTATGCATTTTATATTTGCATTCCTCATGATGAGGAGCTTTCATGTTAGGAAAAAAACTATCTTTCTTAGACGTTATAATAAATATCAAGACAACTTTCCTTCTTTTAAAGATCCTTGTAGTTATAAAATACAGCTTGAGATCTAACATGTTGAGACAGCACAGTCAGATATAAATACTAGGTTACAGTTTTTAAAGAAAGGTACTAACTTTCTATCATTACCATAATTTAATAACCTAAAAAATAAGGTACAGCTTCAGAGTTCTTGAATTATTAGAATTTTATCAAATTTGATATTGTCAGAATCCCAGCTAAAGGAAATGAGAATTTTACATAGTAAATCTATCCACAGCCTATTTATCAATTCTTTAAAAACAGAAATCTCCAATATTTTCAAATCTTAGGGTAGAAAAATAAATGTTTCCCTCTGGCAGAGGTGAAAAAGGTGGGAATTAGTGAGTTACATGGATCAAGGTTCCAAAGCTGTTCCTCTTTCCACATAACATGATACACACTTTTCTCTGATCAAGTATAGGAAATGCAACAAAATCAACAATCCACAGCTTGAGGACAACATATTCAAAAGATTGCCTGGACCCTTCCTAATCTTACGGCCCAAGCCTGAACCGCTGTTCACAACACCAGTACTCCAGTATGTACAAACCAAGAAAATCTGCACAAGCCTTGCTTACACAATAGAGTGCTCTTTTTAGCCCTCATACCCAAATTTTCATCCACATGGAATGCCTCACTTCTGATCCCATGTAAAGTGTGCTTATTATCCTTGGCTACACATCCCCAATACCACTGCTGTAATACACAGGCTTCCATCACCTCTACAACTCTAAAGGAAATGCTTACTGCATTGCCATTTCCAAAAGTAGATTTCCTCAGGAAAAGGAAAGCACATGCTTCTATGGGATGCAAAGCTATATATAGATAGATATATAAATATCTATATGGCTGGATCTACAGCAGAAAATAGCAAAGAAGAATACTGGAAGCTTCATGATTTCTCTAGTCTGTCATCTTGGAGCACTATACACTCTTCCTAAGAAAAGAATCAGCAATTTGACATTTGTTTTCATGGCCAGAATCATGAAAGAGGAAATTAATTTACATAAAACTACATTTAAAATTTTGCATAAAAGAAAAAAATAATATGAATAATAGACTAAGAGTTAGAGTTATTACTATAAACAAACAAACAAAAAGGCTTTTTGCTGCTCCTAGCAAAGGCTCATGTGAAAGTCCTTTCAGCTTCAGTGCTATGTACTCTATACTAATTCAAAGAACACAACCATTTGGAGGAGGAAAATGATCTAGGATTGGTATTCATACGTAGGTTCTTTCTGGAGAATTCTTTTCCTGAGGAAGATTAATGCCCAACTCTAAAAGAGAACTGCTTAATTGTGGTCAACAGCCTCTCACTCATGCTTAAGAATTCTTTGGGGACTTATTTTTTTTTAAAGATTTTATTCATTTATTTGTCAGAGAGAGAGAGAGAGAGAGTACAAACAGGGGGAGCATAGGCGAGTGAGAAGCAGGCTCTCCACTGAGCAAGGAGCCTGATGGGGGACTCAGTCCCAGGAGCCTGGGATCACAACCTGAGCCAAAGGCAGACACCCAAGTGACTAAGCCACCCAGGTGTCCCTCATTTGGGGACTTAACTAAAGACTAGCTGCAAAAGCTCTAACCACTGAGCCATTCAATGAATCCTGGTCTGTTTCTTCCATTAACGTCCCAACGTGCCTATCCCTGTGGACTTTATTAGAGAGAACTGTGCATAGATGGAGTCTTTCCTACCACCCAAAACCAAATCAACTTAGAACTCTCTTCCACGAATTTTCATTAGTCAGTGAACTAGAAAATTTTCCAGTCAATGGATCACAAAAGAAATGGCCCTTCTTGACCAGAAAATGAATCTTATCCTTATTCTAAAGTTACTTTTAAATATAATATTCTATTTTATAATGTTATGGTACCATTTGATATATGATATGATACCATATGATATAAAGTACCATACCATATGATATAAAGTACCATACCATATGATATAAAGTAAAATACAAAAATGGACATTTTGTGATAAGTGTCTGTGCTTAGTTCAATTCTTCATCATTGAGATTTTTCATAGATGCTAAAAAATCTGTTTCAGATTGCCATTAGAGTCTCAATAGGAAAGAAATAATATATTCAAATAGGGAAAATCTGAAGAGAGTTTATTTTTAAAGGACCATTTACAAGTGTAGAGTCAGATGTAAAAGAACCACAAGGATACACAGAAACAAGGGGTCTGAGTGGGAATGGTGTTACAACCCCCAGAGAAAAAGTCAGTTACCTAAACCCTGAGAGCAGAAAAGACCTTGAGGGAGGCCATGTTGAGAGAGGCAGTGACCAACACAGGACAGTCAGCCTGAGGTACCTTTTCAGGGTAGAGTCTAGGAAATAAATGCTTTGATCTCACTCTCCTCCTTCTCCTATCTTCTGCCAGCATTTTTCCATTAACCAAACCCAAGTGTAAGACCGAAAACAAAGGATTCCATAGATGTGGTCCGTACAAGTCAGTCTACTAGAGCAGAGAATTAAGTAGACCAGAACTACTTCCTGGACTTCCAGGCCTAGCATGGATCCAGAGGGACAAATGGAAGGTAACCACAGGCAGAAACAAACCACACAATACTTTCTTAATCTTAATCTTAATTCTTAATCTTAGAAATAAGATTAGATTAGATTATAGATATATTTTCAAAATATACAGAATCAAGGTATTCCCATGGGACAGGAACAGATGCAAGATCCCCATCATGGCTGGTCTTATTTGTCAGGGTCCCTAAAATAAGCACATAAGCACTAGCAGTGCTACACAATGTTGCTGAGTAAGAAACTGTTGCTCATTTCTTGCCATACCAGGTGAAATCCATATTCAGGAAGATATTGACAAGGTCCTCTGAACACAATGCAAAGAAGTCTGGATTGTCTATGTGCAGACTGAACTACAGAAGTTCTTTGATCAGAGCAATGCCGTGACTGTATCTTTGTTTTAAAAAATTTCTTTGATGGCATTATAGCATTGAGATTAGAAGAGGACACATATGAAAGTAGGAGACTGCACAGAAAACCATTACAATCATCCAGGAGAAACAAGTTCAGCATTGTCATTTTGTGGTTTATACTTTTGAAAATCCCTGGTTCCTAAAACTTTGTGATAGGTAAGGAATGATACAAAATTTGTTCTTTAAAATTTGAAGTTTCTATATCCTCTCATTTATTTCTCTTGTTTCTTGAATCCTAGCACCAGTCATTCACCAACTCCTGTTGAGTCTGATCTTTTTTAGCATCTGTAGAACCTATCTCTTCTCTCTGACAATGCTTTGATAAAGACCACATTTACCACGAGACTAGCGTTTCTCAAATTATGTATAAACTCTTCTTGAGGTTACCATGAAAAAGAATTGTTTTCTTGACAAAGACTTTGGGGAAATCTTGAGATAAACAAATTTAAATAGTTTATTTATACAACTTATGAATTCCTAGAGAGGGGGACGGAAGGCAGCAGTTCTCCCTTTTCATAGAAAACCTAGGGACATCTCCAGGGTCAGTGGTGCACCTCAGAATACAGACTGCAAAATGCTGACATGGACAAACTAAGGTTTTTCTTGTATTTCAGTAAATATTCATTGAGTCTGCTGACTTTTCTGTATTTACTGTTCCCAGGAAAGAGATTACATAGCATAAAGCAGAAAAGAAGGTAATCATTTCATGCACTTTGAGTTTCAAACATTAGGAGAACTCATGGGCAACAGATTTGGAAGAATATGATGAGTAAGAACAAAGTTTCCGACATTCAGACTAAATAAAAGGGAGAGAAAGGGAAATAGTTAAAAAGCAATCACAGTGGGGCACCTGGGTGGCTCAGTGGGTTAAAGCCTCTGCCTTCGGCCCAGGTCATGATCCCAGGGTTCTGGGATCAAGCCCCACATTGGGCTCTCTGCTCGGCAAGGAGCCTGCTTCCCCCTCTCTCTGCCTGCCTCTCTGCCTACTTGTGATCTCTCTCTGTCAAATAAATAAATAAAATATTTTTAAAAAATTAAATTAAAAAAAAAAGTAATCACAGAAACTTTTGATGTAAATGAGTACCTGGAAAGGGGGCCCAGGTCCCAGCCCACTCACCAGACTTTCACTGAGCCCTGATGGAAGGAAAGGTAACAGAAACCCTAGGAACTTTGGTGGATCTAAGAAGTTTGGGAATCTGTACCTTCCTGGGAAGATGGAGCCCTGAGAATAAATTATAACTTTTTAAATAAATGGCTAAAATGTACTATATCCATGTCTATATAGGGGTTTCTCAGTATCAGTAATATTAACATTTTGATCCCCCAAATCTTTGCTTTTAAGGACTATCCTGTGCTTTATAGGATGTTTAACAGCATTGCTAGCCTGTATCCACCAGATGCCAGGAACATAATCCCCTTCCCCACTTGCGAAAATCAAAATGTTTCTAGACACTGCCAAATGTCCTTGGGGGGATGGGATTCCCAGCTAAGAACAACTAGCCAGGTACAGAGAGTCCTAAAGAGCTTCAAAACTTTCCTCCTGGCACAGTATGGGCTGCAAATAGCTGAATGGAACATTCTGGAGGTTCTAGAGCAACCTGCATGGATGACACATTAGAATCAGATGGGATAGAAACAGAAATCATTGGCTGTGGATGCCAGAGAAGACTATCCCTCCCAAGGACAAAATGGTACGCTCCATGGATACCTCCAAATCATATCTGCACTGGTTAAGAACAAGGATCCCGGAGCAGAGCCGTTGGTGCGCTAACCATGTTCAAATCCCAGCTCTAGGCATTAAGAGCTGTTGGACTTTGGCAAATCACTCAACTTCTGGGCCTGTTCCCTTATTTATAAGATGGAGATCATAACAGCATATACCATGTAGGGTTACTATAGTAATTAAATTAATTCAAATTTGTAAAGGACGTGCTCTTTACATAATTAAGTTTTGAATAAGTGGCGGCTTTTACATGTATACAAGCAATCCCTGGACTTAGATCTTAGAGAAGGAGAGTACAAGCCTGAATCATATAGCTTGGTTTCTACCATCACATCAAACGAGGCTCACAAGAGAAACTGAAATTCCTAGAAAAAATGAAGTTATTTTCACACTACCAATTTGTGTTTAGAAACTGCTTCTCACTACGTCAGCTCTCTCCAGCAGAGTGCTGATCACCACCGGCCTGCTGGCCAGAGGCATCGATGTGCAGCAGGTTTCCTTAGTCATCAACTATGACCTTCCCACCAACAGGGAAAACTACATCCACAGAATCGGTCGTGGGGGACGTTTTGGCTATAAGGGTGTGGCTATTAACATGGTGACAGAAGTAGACAAGAGGACTCTCCGAGACATCGAGACCTTCTACAACACCTCCATTGAGGAGATGCCCCTCAATGTCGCTGACCTCATCTGAGGGGCTGTCCTGTTACTAGGCCCCTCAGGGTTCAGTCTGGGGGGCTGAAGAGCAGCAGGAGGGGGAAGGGAAGGGAGCCAAGGGATGGACATCTTGTCATTTTTTCTTTTTTTTTTTTTCTTTGAATAAATGTCACTTTTTGAGGCAAAAGAAGGAACCTTGAAAAAAAAAAAAAAAACCTCGAACCTCTAACCTCTGTCTAACCTCTGTCTCTATCCCTCCATGTATCCTCATACCACCATTGTGATTACCACTTATATCTCAGATCTGATCAGGTAACAGGCATGTGATCAGTTGTGGTCACACAGAGATGCCCCAGGAGTTCAAGGCTCTATGGTGGAGGGTATGGCATCAAAGTTCATTGAGTTTCTATGTAAAGTTTTATTTGAAAAAGTGATCTGTGTTCCTAAAAAACATTTGAAAATCATTGGCCCACAGAGATTCCACCAGATGGCAGTCAAACCCACCCATGAGCAGACTTGCCCATCCTTACAGCTGTTCATAAACACAACCCCAGGATCCAGATGAAGAAAATCACTGGTAGAGAGCACATGTTCTATTAACTTCATGGTTTTTCACATGCCAGTTCACCTGCTTGGCATACCTTTCTCTATCCCCTACAGATGTGCTATCATTGAAGGGATCTTTTGCTGAGAAATATGCTGATTTGCATCTTTAAAAGAAAAACTCCCGGACTGGAGGCCTCTCCTCTGGTGCTGGGGGCCCTGCTTCACATGCTGTAGGATTTTTGGCCAAGGCTGGGGATCCCTATGATAAAATACATTGTTTCCCCAAACATATCACACTCCCTCACAACGTCCGGCTCAACCCTGGGGTGCCCTGGAGATGCAGACCACCCTTGGATCCACTGACTCTAAGAAATCAACCTCTTTCTTTTCTAGTTCCCTGCTTACCTTTCTCCCCTGAGGCCAGGAGAGCACATAGGCCTGGCTCCCTGCTTGGAAAGGGAAAAGAAGTACACACCTAGAGCGAAACAAACTGTCTCACGGGGAATCACAATTCTACCAGCATGGGTGACTCAGGAGAATCACCACTTCCTTCTTCGTATTTTCATGAATAGGTTTAGTTTTGTGGTAAGAATATACCACTAAAAAAAAAAAAAAGTCTGATCGGGACCCGCATTTATGTGGAAGAGCCGTTACGCAAGTTAAGCTGCAGTACAGGTATCCGACACGCAGCAGCAGCCTGCTTTTCCAGATCCTCAACGCCATTTATGCTGGGATCAAAATGCTGCTCTTTCCCCAAGAGGGTCACCATTCATTGTCTTCACTCATGCGTCCATGTCCATACCCTTTCAGTTCAATGCCACAACACATCAGATCACCTTCTCCTCTGTCCCATTTGGCAGCCAGTCTCAGGACTGCTGCTGGTTTTCCATCTGTCAAACTCAATCTATCTTCAAAAGAGAGGCAGGGCCTGGAGAGCTGGCTGAGCAAAGAACAACGAAGGCAGACTGATTTCGCCCTGGATTTGGTCTCCTTTGAGGGGAGGAGGAGTCCTCATAATATGGAAAATTCCCTAACAGGGTCTTGCTTCCTGGCTCTGTGAGAGTCTGGCTAGAATGGAGCTTCCAGCCTGGGCGAGAACAACCCCATACGGTGAACAGCTTTTGCAGCTGTTCCTTGCCCAGCCGTGAAGATTCCTCTTGACCTGCAGCAAGAGGGTCAAGTGAGGTAGCAGCCATTTTGAATGGTTCTGTACAGTGTGCCCACGCTCCTTGTGGCAACAACAGGACATTGATCCAGGGAAGACAGCCGACCCAAGCGAGCCAGTTAGACAGAATGAACATGCCTTTGTAACTGCCATTAAGGTGGTACCCATTGAGATGGGCTCTTTCACTTGCTAGTTATAAAACCAAGGGTAAGGCTTTTAAGCTCTTTTAACTGATTTGTCTGTGGAAAGAATAGTCTGAACTAGATGATGTTTAAATTTTCTTTTCTACTCTTGCATTATGGTTTTTGTGATAAAGGTGAGTTCTAGAGTCAGCGAGGCCTTGGTTCAAGGTCATGTTTGTTTTGGTACTAGTCTAATGACCTAGAAAAGTGCCTCAATTTCTTAAGCATCAGTTCTGTCATGTGTAAAACAGGAATGACAATAATGCTTATTGTGTTATTAAATGATATAATACATGTTAAGTGCTTAAAACACTATCACACACAGTGAGGCAGCCTATGGTCTCTGGTTGCTATTGTTATTGTTGTTATTTCTATATGGAACATAATTTGAAATTAAAGAAAAAGAAGGAAAGGAAAGAAGGAAGCCGAGGTGAAAACATCATTTTTTTTTTTAGTCAAAGGAATGCTTTAAGAAGATCAATCCATTTGGCTTATCATTAGTTCAAAGACATGGGGGAAGGATAGACAAAAAAATCAGTATGACCCTCCAGGTGCATAAAAATGCACAGGATGTTTAACTGTGACCTTAAGAAAAAAGAGAAGGTAACACTATTGATCCCAAGCTCTATTACTCTCAGAACCTCAATAAAAATCTAATAACGAAGGGCATTCCAAATACAAGTAGCACTGGGTACAATCATAACTCTCCAATGAATGATCAACTATTCAACTTGGAGAACCATGTTAAGACTTCATTTGTCCTTTGCTTTTCTTTATGGTCTTGTCTTGGTGACATTTACCATGTTCGTATATGAAGGCCATTCCTTCCTTCAAATATGAAAAGCGCAATGCTCGCTACTACAACACCACACAAAGTGGATTATCTCAGGTCAAATGATTTTCTCAATCCAGAGACTACTTGTAATGGTTTGAGACTCTCAGAAGAATATTGCGGCGCCTGGGTGGCTCAGCACGTTAAGCCTCTGCCTTCGGCTCGGGTCATGATCTCACGGTCCTGGGGTCTGGCCCAGCGTTCGGACTCTCTGCTCAGCAGGGGGCCTGCTTCCACCTCTCTCTCTGCCTGCCTCTGCCTACTTGTGGTTTCTGTCTGTCAAATGAATAAATAAAATATTAAAAAAGAAGAAGAAGAAGAAAAACCTAGGCTATTTTAGAATATTTTTCTCTGTATAGATGGTATGCTCTGGTAGAAACTGAGGACATAATTGACTTGAATACGTAGCCTTATCCCAGTTCAATTCTTTGGTGAGTGAATGATCTGACTGAATATGATGCAATGAATGGAAGAAGGTGACAGAATATAAGACAGGTAAGAATGAAAATAAATAAGTAAACCAGGGCCTGCATAATGTGCCACCCTCAAGAGATGCAAAAGCAATCAATGGACTGCGGTCAGTGAAGGCAGTTGACCCAGGGTACTTCAGCCACAACAAAAATGTCATTCTGCCTATACAGGTGAAAGCAAGTGTCACTGAAATTGATGGGGCCAGGGATCATACAAAGGGCATGTCACAGCTGCCTCTCATATAGAAGAGCTATATGGATCACATGCATATTTTCAAATCATATTTACGAAGACTTGCAGCTCTGGTTCTATTTTCTGGGCTTGTGAGTGCAAAGCCACACATGCACAAATGACCCTCTCAGATGGTCACGCTAGGAAACTGGCAAGAGTTTCCCCATTTGGGGGATCCCAGGGACCTCCTAAGGAATGCAAGAAGTCAATCATCTGTGATCCCTGTTTACAACTTGACATCAGGTGCCCTAGAATTCAAAGTATGTTTACAGTGCTCTTGGACATCTTCAAACAAAATGCATCCCTACTATCTGTCCCATTCTATCTCAGCACTGTTGACAGCTGTCATGTCCTGTGGCTGCCAGGACTTTTTCAAAGCCAACGTGTTCTTCTGCAAGATGATGAAAGACAAAGAGAACATTTCAAAGATTCTCTTCTCAGCCAATATTCTCTCCTGTGATATACTTGCACACGGTAGTGACATTTAGCTATAGAAATTCACCTGAGACGAGTTAATGACTTGCTGACTATCCAAAATAGTAATTTGCGCATGGTTATGTCCCAAATTTTGTGTTATTCAGTTACTTTTATGTTTACATTTTAAGACTGTTCTTGTAAAATATAGCATGCAGAATAGCATGCCATTCTGTCCGCCAGTGCTTGCTCTCTCTCCCTCTCTCTCTAACAAATAAATAAATAAAATCTTTAAAAAAATATCTAGCATGCCTATTTTCAAAATTTGGAACTTAAGGGGGTCCAACAGCCTTAGGATTCTAAAGTCATCTCAGAAACAGAAAAGTTCAGATTTAATCTAAATCATCCTAATGACTCGGATGTCTAATCAGAGATGCTGCCCACTTGTCCTGTTACATTTGCATATTTTTAAGTGGGAATTTGCTGCTGTATGGTGATATTAGGAAGGAGTTTGCTCAGGAGCTAAATTATAAAACCTTTAGAAGAGATGAGCACTCTATAGCCTGCTTACCTGTTTGTGGGGTTCTATATAACTCTTCAAAAGGCTTGGGAAGAAAACTTGGTCTGTTTTACTTCACATATAAAATCAAGGAAGTTGCCCCAAGACCGCTTTGGCATGTTTTTCCCTTTATACAATGGCCTCTCCGTGAACCTAGAAGGCTGGACCCTGTGTCAGAAGCATGAAGCAGAGAGGAACCTTCAGGGGAAGCACAAGGTGCCACCCCATTACTGTCCTCAGCTTTGATGTGCAAGACACACACAGAAAGGTTTCAGATGGAGATTTGGATGCAATAGGCCCTACGTGGAGACTAAGATTCTGCATTTTTTATCAAGCTTCCAAGTAACGCCCACACTGCCTGTCCCTGGGCCAACCCTGGGCAGCTGGGACTCCACTCTCCCTGGCCAGAACCCAGTCCTGCTCTGCCACTACTGAGCTGTACCACCTTGGGCACATCAGGTAGCTTCTCAGTGCTTCTGTTTCCTTTTCTTGAAACCAGACAAAACTCAGAGGCCCTTAGCGACTTCAGGGAGTGGAAGAGAATGTGGATGAATAACTTTAGGTGTAAGCATTATGAAAAAAGTTTAAGGGGCTACTCAATTAATGACTTTCAAATCACGGAAGGCCATAAAGATAACTAACTGCTCCTGAAACCAGCCATCCGGATGCCATTACTTCGGCCTCAAACTGCTGTTCTAGTGGCTGCCCTTGCACCAGGCTCCCATTGACTACCTGGCCTTCAGCACAAAGTTATTTCTGAGTGGACCCTGCACTAACCTTGCACAGCAGCGGTCCTCTGGAAAATTCTTCTTCCGAAGTCCTGAGCTCCATTAAAACAGTCTCAAGACACTAAGTCATTAAATTGAATCATTGGAAGGAACAGAAGCTAACTTTCCATGCCTATATAATTTATAGTTTATGTAGTTGGGTCTACTAAAGTTTACCAGTTACTACCTGCTTGTTTTACGTGTGGGTAAAGTTAGACCTGGTCAAAATAAACTCTTTGCCCATTACCACAAGAATCAGTAAGGGTGGAAACAGGCCTAGAAGCACTGTGTTTAATTCCCTTTTGAGTCTGACTGCCTCTGCTCCACATTGAGAGACATTTTCCTCACCTCTTCCTTCTCTCTAAGTTCCTTGAAAGTTACCTGCAGCCATTCTCTTTTTTTTTGGCAGCAGATGGTGCTGGTGCCATTGGACCAGAGCAATACTGAGCCACAGGAAGAGAAGACAATTGCAGGAGCAAGAAAGAAGCATTCCTCATAAATGAAGCAGAAGGGACTGGAACCAGTAGCAGGTCGTTCCCCCATCTGTCCCCTCAGAGGAGACTCAGGAAAGAATCACCAAAATACTTCCTGGGTTTCCAGGACTATGCTCAGAGACGCTGTCATTTATTTTAATCCGCTTTCAAGAGAAGATCTTTTTGAAGTCTACCACCACAAACTGGCCACCCTAGAACTAGGGTAACTGCTTGCCGTATTATTAGGAACAGCTTGGATGCAAGGTCCATGATGGCACACAAGCTCTAGAAAGAAGCCCATAAGCAAGAGGCAAGATCTGGACCTCGAAGGAGGAGCTGCTCATGAAAGGAGCCAGCCTGGACGCAGACTGATTAGCTGCGAGAAAGTGGTCATGGGTCCCAAGCATGGAATGAATTATGGAGTTGTATGGAGAGAAATGGGCTCAGGGAAGATTTATTATGCTCAATTTCCACTCTGCTAGCAGGCTGCACAGGGTCTCTTAGGTGCAGATTTACTCAGGATTGAAATTTTACATCCAGGGACGCTATCTCAAATAATCTAATTTGGTGAGATGAGAAAATCACATCTCGTAAAACTATCATCCCTTTCCAAAAGCCCATATAAAAGTTTACAGGCTGTTGAGGTATCTAGCCATGGCGTGAGCTTCCATAATAGGCGATACGGAGACAACAGACTTAAAGAGGAAATTATTTTAATAAGCAGTGTTACTCCTCGGTATGTGCAGTTTGCTCTTTACAACCTGAACTTCATAAATTTTTATAAGGTGTCTATTTACTGTCAGGCTCAGGAGCTGCTGTGTCATTGTTGCTCAGTCAACGCTTCTTCAAATAAAAGAATCTTGGCTGGATGTGATATATTATATGACAGACGACCCCACACCCACTTCCTGCGTCTCCTCAATAACATTCATGTCTTCCATGCAAACGTTAAAATAAAATAAATCTATTCCTCATCACTGTGAAGTGGGTTGCTCTTTTGGCCATTGTACATGCTACAGCAGAATGCCTCAGCAGGAAGGGACCTTGACTATCCTCTACTAAATCTCAATGGAGGAGAAAGGATGCACTGTACACAACAGAATCATGCCAAGAAAACTTCAGGAGTTGCATGTGGGTGTCTTTCAGAGGTTGGAGGGAAAAGGAAAAAAGAGACAGGGGACTATTTCCAAATAACCATTATCATTTTCTAAGGGCTCATTATGTTTCAGGGGCAAGATTAGCATTTCATATATGTTATCTTACCGAGGCCTTGCAGCTCTCGAGGTTTAGAATATTCTGGCCATTTTGCAGGAAAGGCATCTTTAGCCTTGAGAGGTTTATAGTTTTCCCAAAGCCATAGAGCCTGAACTCGACCCAAGTGTGTCAGAGCACAGAGAACAGTGCTTTATCCCAGTGTCACCTCCTGACATTGCTTCTCCTCATTGTTCTGGATTCTTGGTTACCCAGGAGAATATTAAGCAGAGAATACTAGGCAAAGGACCTCAGGAAACTTCAGAAGGGAAAAGAGATTAGGAATTACAGTATTTCAGAATAAGCCCCTGTAAATGGTCTGGATAAACCCCTCACTTTACTGAGAAGAAACAATGAGGTGCTCATAGAACTAGTTAACAGCAGGAGCAGGATTTCCTCCTCATTCCACCAGTAATGCTGCCAAAGGCAACATATCCAGTTGGGCTCAGGAAGGGGTTGCCTAAAAGGTGGTTTTCCCTTCTCTAATTTTGGGGATTTTTTCACCTCACTCTCTTCACTAGCTTTCCCCTGAAACAGAATAAATGGAATAGGTAATTAGGGTGTGATTAGGAATGGAAAGGCATGGTTGGGAGGAGAAAGAATATTCTACTGTATTTCCTCACCTTGAGGATAAAAGTCATCCAAGGTATTTCTTTAGGGGAAGAGGTATGATGGGAGGAGAAATATAATACTCAGTTAACAAACATCAGCTTTTACTATTTGCCAGATACTGGGATAGACACTGACTAGATGCATCAGTCAAAGGGATCTGTTCTCAAAGAGCTTACAATCTAGTGAGAAAAATCAGTACAATCAGTACAAACCTGATCACCACAATCTAATAGTGCAGGCACCAGAGAGGAAACAGAAGAAGTGACATGAAAGGTTAGCCAGGAGCTTAGCTCAGGGAAGATGTGTATGCAGGACACCTTTTGTGACGTCATCAAAGATGCAGGAAAGCAACTGCAGAACTCTGGCTAAGATAAGACGTGCTGGGATTTGGGTCTTTTGGCTGTTAAATGAGATGATGTTCTGGACATGATAGGTGCTCAAGTGTAACTTGCTTATAAAGTCAGGGGGAAGATGAGGTAATTATTTTTTTATCTTTTAGGGAGTCTAGAAACACCTACCTCTTCACCTACCTATTTTCTTATATGTCCCCCTCCCATGCCTATGGCACTCCTCAAATTATTTTGCCAATAATGCCAAAACGCGGGGATACCTGGGTGGCTCAGTTGGTTAAGTGGGTGCCTTTCGCTCAGGTCATGATCCCGGAGTTCTGGGATCGAGTGCCACATCGGGTTCCCTGCTCAGCGGGGAGCCTGCTTCTCTCTCAGTCCGTCTCTCTCTCTCTGCTTGTGCTCTCCCTGTCACTCTCTCTCTGACAAATAAAGAAGTAATCTTTAAAAAAAAAATCCGAAAAGCAGATAGATTACAGTGGTCAGCCAAGTTGAACTTCCACTCAATCTGAGAATTCCTTATATGTTGTTTCTGGTGGCTGATCCTCTCACGTGTCACATACTTTCCTCTGGAACAAGTGTGAAACTTCAAGGCCACTATTGAACAGTATGAATCATTAGAAAGTTCTCTCTCACACTGAATGGAAATCTGCCTCCCTCCAATCCCACCCACTGAATCTAATTGTGCCTGCTGGAACTTCAGAAAAATGAATCTGTGTCTTTGTCCACATGTCATCCCTTTGAGGGTTCGTAGGCAGCTTCCGTGTCAGTTCAAAGCCCTCTTATCCTGCACCAGATGGTGAAACATGTGCCTTGTCCTATTGCTAAAGGAGGTTAACAATGGCGGCATGGTGGTGGGGAGACTCACAAAAATTCTACTTTGTGTCTTTCCTCATGCTAGGCTGCTTCAAGTGGCTTCAGTCAGTGCTGAAATCATGTTCTTAGTGCTCATTGTCTTATGGTCATAACAAGGCTTCACGGAAACAAAAAAGTGGTCTAGTCCGAGAGGCCTTTGGGATAGCACAATCTCCTCAACTAAGCACAGGTCCAAGAGATGATGAAAAATCCATCCCATGGAGGGCCCCTCCATCAAGTATCATTATTCGTCCTATGGAACAGTTCAGATGTTGTCTTTTAAATGCTTTTCCTAATGTGAGAAAAATAAGCTTGCCATGTCACCAGTAATCATCTCTTGAAAAGATCCTTGAAGTCTGACACTACTATCTCCTCGAAGCATAATTCCCTCTCGCATCTAATTTGATTGGTGGTGGATTCCAGGTAGATGTAATACCTTTTTGCCAGTCACCCAACCTCACTAACCCCTGCCTCCTTTGGTTACCAGGGAGCCTTCCTTATTGTGGAAGAAAGATGTTAACATCTAGGAGGACTGTGTCAGGACTGTGTCAGATGTAACAGGGTTCCATCAAAATACGAACCTGGAATGAGGAGATGTCAAACTATTGACTTTTAAGTCACCTTACTTTTAATCATTCTCTGAAGTTTTATAGATAAAGGGTTAATTTAACAAGACAGAAAACTATTCCTCAGATTTTAAAGCAATCAATGACAAAGTTGTTCACAATATAATACTTAATAATTTTTAATGTCGCTTTTGTTCATTATTTTATATAGGAACACTAAAACATCCTCTAATTTACATTTTTATATGGGTCTATTGAAGTACACGGCCTGGAGACAGAACTGTTACACATACACAGTAATTTTCTTGCTACAATTCTTGATAATTCAGGAACACGATTTCAAGAATTCAAATATTTCTAAAGATTGGGTTGCCTCTCCCCCATGCCAGCCAAGAGTACATTATACTGTTCCTTTTTCCAAAGCACTTTAAGAGGAAGACAACAGATCTGAGAACCTGTGAAATTCTCGACAAATTTAAACCCTGCTTATGTAAGCCATACACAGGGAGGCAAGAAAGCCTTCAAGGATTGGAAAAGGCTTAACGGGGTCTCTCTGCCAGGCCAGCAGCAGCCTGAACGTGTGCCATCACATTCGTATGTTTGGCACTATCGTTTGGGTCTCTCTTTGGCAGCTGTGGAAAGGAGAAGACAGGAAGAGCCCAGAGAGAAAGGAGCCTGTGTTTCCCATTATAAAACCACAAGGACAAGAGAAATGGCTGTTCGCAGGCTGCAGAAAAAGGAGAAGCCTGGAGGTGTGAGAAGGAAGAGACATTGCTGACATTCAGGAGTCATGGCGGTCCCGGTCCTGGCCTTATGGTCGCTGCAGCCAGTGTGGTCACCACAAGCACCGGAGCCATCTGAAGCCCTGACCCATGCAGGCAAAGGCTAGCTCCACAGAGCACCAGCTAGAGAACTTCAAGGCAATCATCATCCTCTGCAAAGCAAGGGAAAATCCAGGCTCTAAGACCTCACATCCCAACTCTTCTTTTTTTTTTTTTTCTTTTTTTTTTTTTTAAGTTTAGTAGTATTAGGTTTGGGCCCTGGAATTTGACTATCCCGAGTGAGCTCACAGGGATACTGAGGCAGGTGACCAGTGGTCCCTACAGCTACGGAGAACCACAGTGTACTAAAACCCGTGGCTGAAGGCCCCAGGTAGTCAATGAGAGAACAGAGCCTTGTTCTCTAGACTTTGCACATGACAGGCTCATATGGGGGACTCAAAGCAGCTTAAGCAAGGAAAGCCCTGTGGTTAATGCATCACAGAACTGAGCTTGGCCTGTTCAACTGGACTTTTACTAAAAGAACCACAATAACTGTGAAAGGCATCCCAAGTTGAGAACAAGTGCTCATCCAGAGAACTAGGCTGTTTGATCTGTGAATCAACTGGGACACTTACAAAATATTTTCGTAAAATATTTAGATTAGTGGGTCCTACCTCAAGACCTGGTAAGTCAGAAAACTTCAAGGGTGAATTATAGAGATGTGCATTTTTTGTAAGCCCTCCAGGGATTCCCTTACATGCTAAAGTCCAAGAATCACTGCACTAGAGACATTTTTTAGGATCAGCCCAGGACCGCAAGCATGAGACACAAGGAGAAGTTTATGCAAAAGAACAAGACTAAGATTTTCCAAGTCCTGATGATTTTATTGCTGTGGAAATGAGACTGACCTTTAAGAACCATACATGTAGCATATATATATATATATATATACACACACACATATATATATATATATGGACTTAAACTCCTTGGTAATCCTGCATTTAGTTTATCAATTATGGTTTTTTGTTTTTTGGGTTTTTTTTGTGGGTTTTGTGGGGTTTTTGTTTTGTTTTGTTTTGCTAATTATTTTGTTGTCTAAATTCCAATTTGGAAAATCCAATGCAAGTGCTAAAATAAATGCATGTGAACCCAGGAGGATTCAACTACAATTCAAATGCCCAAGAGACTGTCCTTGAATAAGTCCACTCTGGTCACAGACCCTAACTCCATTTGCTGGCTCCTATACCTAGGTCACTCTGATTTAGGTCACTTCCAAACATTCCAGGTTCATACATGAGTACCAAGTTCAGGAAGCACATCATATGAAAGCTACATCTTAAGCCACTTGATCTTTTCATAAACCCTATGGCCTGAGTTATATATTTTGTTATTAAAAATCTGTCTGTGCTTCACATGGTTAAATAATCTGGAGCCCTTTTAGGGCTTAAAATTCCACACCTCTATTCTCTCTTTCATTTCATTGTTCTCCTAAAGTAAACAAGGAAAGACAGAGGAGAGATAATATATATTAGAAAAATACAAAGTAAGTTTCAGACTCAAGGTGCAAAACCTAAGAGTTGCACAAGTTCTCTTGGCAAACAAATCAATGTATCCTTGAGGTATCTGGTATTATTTAACCATATAATGTACAATAATGGCTACCATTAGGAGTACTGGACTTTAGTAAGTCCTAAGAACTTTGCTAAGTATGTTATGTGTACTTGTTTTTTCTGACAACAATCCCATGAAAATTTCTCTCATTGTCTCTTACACTTGGGAAACTAAGGCACAGAGAAGTTGAGTAACTTGGTCAAAGTTAGACAGTGAATAAGTGGAAGAGCTGAAATTTGCATCCACAAAGTCTGACTCTGGAGCCTGAACTCAACCATTAGGCTATACTTCTTTCCATCTCCAATAGTGTAATGTATGCTGGTAATGAGATATGTACAGTATCTACAGTACAGTGCAGTAGCGGGTAATGATTAAATACAATCATCAACATTTCCAGGTATCGTGTAAAATGATATACAATGACCAATTCATTAAAATAAAAATATTCATATATATAAGATCAAAACACCTGTTTTTATATATAAGTGTGGGTTTTTTTATATACAAACAATGGCATTTTGTGCTTTGTATTCTTACTTACAGCATTATATTTTAGGTAAAATATAAAGTAATACCTCTCTCTCTAAGTCTGTGAGGTACAGTTTTCCCACCTCTCACATATCATCTCGAAGGACATCACAGGGTCTATATAAATGTTATGTGAAGTTTAAATTTCACTGTTAGTACCACGAGAACTTTTCCTTCCTTATTTGTGATGTCTAATTTCTTTAGGGTCAAATCTTAAATAATCTATATTCTCAGGTCTCATTTCTCCAATTTGTCAATGAGGATTTTGCACAAAGAGCCCTTTTCACCCTAAATTATCCTTAACTCATTTCCTTAACTTATATACTTAACTCATACTTCACAAAAATAACAATCTATTAAGCCTGAGATTAATCAGAATCTGAATCCTGGTTTGCAACGAGTATAAGCTGATCAAGGATCCAGACCTCTAGACTCTGAAAACCTTACATAATGGACTAACCATCAGGCTGACTAACCATCAGACTGACCACTTTAATCAATACACACTAAAAGTCACAGCTCTCTGTAGAATTTGACACAATTTTAACAAGTATATTAAACAAAGATTGCAAAAAGAATTAGCTAAACATCGCTCACAATGGACCTTTTCTTAGTTGTAGCTCAAAGGTTCTTTTTAAAATATCATAGTATCTTTTTTTTTCATAGTATCTTTTTTTTAAAGATTTTATTTATTTATTTGACACAGAGAGAGAAATCACAAGTAGGCAGAAAGGCAGGCAGAGAGAAAGGGAGAAGCAGGCTCCCCACTGAGCGGAGAGCCTGATGCAGGGCTCAATCCCAGGGCCCTGAGACCATGACCTGAGCTGAAGGCAGAGGCTTAACCCTCTGAGCCACGCAGGCGCCCCTAAAATGTCATAGTATCTTCTTAATTGTGCTATTTAAAAAGTACACACCACAATATGAAAAATAAACTTTGGAAAAGTTTTATCAGTTTAATTAAAAAATACTTTTCCTGATCAAAAAGTAAATAATACAGAAAGGAAACATTTCATTCTAAGAGAAAAAAGTGAGACGCTGTCCCCAGGAGTCTTTCTTTTATGCACGAAGGCCATCAGTAATGACAACCCCTGAAGTTTGCTGTGAGGTACCTAGGCCAGGCCCACTGGAATTACTAAGCACCCTTTTACTTGTTTTCAGATGTATACAGGAAAAAAAAAAAAAAAAAAAAGGTCTGTGGGTCCTCAGTTAATATGGGTTATATCCATTTACCCAATCTTTGCTTTGCTGATATGATGATAACATTATAGCATAACGGCTGTTCTGGAATATCAGCCAAAAAAAGAGAAGAAAGGGTTGATTTAGATTTAGCCTGCACAGGACAGATTATCGCTTTGTGTGCGCTTTTTAATTTTTAAATTCCATTTCCCATTATAAACTCAGAAATGTAAATGCCTAACCCATTTATATTTATTTCCAAAATAAAATGCTCTCTTAGGCCCATGAATTTCAACCCTTTCTATTTGTTGGTGACAGAACTGTCTTTATTAAAGAGCAAAATCATTTTTCATGACGTAGGTATGAAAGCCTGGCCATCTTTTGTGTATCAGTTTATATGTGTTTTAATCTATCTCTGCTATTTATGAGCTAATAGAGTTGATGTGGCACCAAATGGATCAAAAATACAAGGGTGGTTGGTTTTTATTAATATATATGCCCTCTTCCGTATTTTTTTCACTGACTTCTGAAAAATAAGCTCATAAATTTCTCCTCAAAGTGATTATACTATGCAGAATACCTAGAAACTGAACAGGGGGCAAGGAGAGTGTTAGCTCTGAGGCAAAATGACCCTTAAGTAATTCAGTGGATTTAAATTGTTATGGTATGACTATCAGGATAGGCAACCACTACTGTTTCTTCAACAACCACAATATGCATAGTATTCCACTGATGGCGCCTGTCTATCCTCACAATAACAAAGTCAACCCATTTCACAGACAAAGAAACTGAGGCCTAAGACATGAAGTAACCCCCTGAAGCTCTCAAGTTTGTTGAGTAGCAAAGCCAGGATTTGACTCCGCACAATACTGTGCTCTTAACCATCATTCCAAGCTGCCTTTACAGACCAGACACTGAAGTTCTCCACCCATGCTGGAAATCAGAATCACTTGGGGACATTTCAAAAATACTGATAAATCAAATAATTCCCTTGAAATGAGCTAACAACACTACTATTTTCTGTGAGCTCCTGAATTGATTTTAGTGTGAATCCAGGGTTGAGAACAACAGGATTTGCAAACCCCAAGGTATAGTTGTTGCTCTTTTTTTCTTAAGAAACATAAGTCCCTGAATGGTGCAAGAACAAAAGTTCAAATTGTTTATCTAAAACAGAAACATTAGATGAGGGCCCACACCAGCATCACCAGCACCACATGATCCTTCTTTCCTCCCCCAACCTGCTCCTTCTGCCCCACAAGAAGATCTCACGGGGTAAAGAAGATCTCCTGGTGCTAAAGGAGATGCCAGGAGTTGTATAATCCACAACCTCCATCCACAAGTGAAAAGACCAGAAAGAAACAGCTTTGCCCAATATCTCATGCTCACAGTAAAGGCAGAGTGAGAACTGGAGTCTCCTGCCCCGGATTTCAGTGCTCCTTTCACAGATAAATTTTGGAAGCAATAGGAAAACAGTTGCGGCGGGGAGTCAGCCAAGGCATCTGAATTTTAAGAACCAAAGAGAGCACGGGAAAGAAAAAGAATCAGCAGAGTGAGCAAGGAGAACCACCACAGTCTGGATATAATGGTAAAATGAGAAGTAATATACAACAAAGAAATAAAACTGGCCAGAGACAAATACAAGAGGGAGAACGAGCCATTGCAACACTGGGTCAGCAAAATAAGGAAAACTTAAGGGCATCACCACATCTTCCATTTCAGTTTGGGAAGCATGTCAAGGCCTAAAATACTTCCAGGATACAAAGTAATATGGAAGCAAACACTAACTGGAGGAAAACCACCAGACAGAGAGCTGGGGCTGCCAGAAACTCCCCAAACTGTGAAGTAACATCTACTACCTTGCTCAAGTTCAAGGTTCTGCTATTTCAACGTAAGCTGGGAACTCCTTAGCAAAGCAGTACCTCTGGCCCCATCCCAGACCTGCTAAACCAGACTCTGCACTTTAATAAGATCTCCTCATGATCGAGATACATATTCAAATTCGAGAAGCACTGGCTCTACTGTAAGACACTGAATCCTGAAAACAAGTAGCTATCACAGGCCCAAGTGGGGACTAGAGAGCGACGTAGAATTCAGTCTAATTAAATTACTTGCTGATGTCCCACAACCTGCCAGGCCCTCAGCTGGGTATTTCAGGAAATGAAGGCCTGAGGTTAGGCATGGTTGGCAGGATGCCCTGAGGGGAGAATGCAAAAGGAACAGATAAATGAGGGAGACAACTTGGCCTGTGCTCCAAGAAGATGCCTACCAAAGTGTTACAAGGTTTGGAGGAGGAAACACTGCAGTCCTGGAGTTCGGAGATGCCAGAGCAATGGCACTGACTCTCTGGCAGGTAGAAATGGTTCTGCAGAAGTGGGAGGGCCGAGTCTAGGAAGAGGGAACAGCATAAGCAAAGATGCATAACTCAGAAGCCTGCTGTGTGTTGAGGGAATACTGCCTTCTGCCAAAGCAGTGTTTTCAAACTGTTTCAAGGAGACTCAGGACTCTGTGATGATGCCTCAGAGACTACGAAGGGTAGGAATGTAGAGGTCAGTGGGGTTGCTGGGGCCCATAAGATTATATTTTAACAGCGGGTCCCACCACTGAAAAATAAAATGTGCAGCATACCACTGAACTAATACACAAGGCACTTCTAAAAGTATTACCTACAGCTGTTTCTGGCATGCAGCAGGCAATCAAATATTCATTGAATGAATGAATGAATGAATGAAGTCAAAGTAAAAATGTGAAGCCATTTTTGGCCTGGACTGCAAACGGTCTTAAAATGTCAGAGATGAGGTTTATATATTATTTGGTGGGGCACTGGAGAAAAGTTTATTAGCCAGTGACTGAGCTCGGCTCTGCCTTAAGAAGCTTATTCTGCAAACCAAGTATAAAATGGATTGGAAGTGAGAAAGACTGGATCTGAGAGACTAGTCAGGAAGACATCAAGTGAGTCTCTAGAAACAAAAGTCTGAAGAAAGATAGTCCCTATAGGAATAAAAATGTGGAGAAGCGGGTATCATAAGACATCAAGTCCATAGGGTTTATCTGTGAATTATAGGAAATTTATAGAAAATTAGAAAATTTATACACACACACACATATATATATAAAATTATAGGAAAGCAATGATATTGGGAAGGTCCTGGGTGATGGAGAAAAATACAGAAATTGACAGAGCCACCCCCTTTCATGTAAGAAGAAAGATGTCAATTAGAGTTTAAAACTGTTTAAGGCACTTAAGAGGAATACAGAGGCATCTTGCAGATGATTCAAATTGTCAATATAAAATTTAGGAGGGACAGTAGGGATAGGAATATAATCCAGCACTAATAAAAGGACATCACTGAATAAAAAGTAACATGCAAAAAAGAGATCATCTATAAAGCAAAGAGGATCAAGAGAAAACTGCAGAAAAAAATAAAAAAGCAAAGGAAAGATGAAAAGGTGATATTGAGACACCCGGGGACAGACACAGGACAGGGGGAGATGGCAAAATAGAGATGGTGAAATGGTGGTGGGGGGTTTACAATAAAACCATATAGGGAAAAGCAGTGGGAAACTGGGACATACATGCTCATTGTTCTTTAGATCTTGGAAGATATAGGATCTTAGAGGAACAGCAGAAAGCCAATTTTGCTCTTCTGTGAGCAAAGATTTTCATAAATGAAGCAATTCCTCCTGTGAGAAGTAAACTATTCATATTTTTTCATATAAACTGCTGCTGTTAAAAATCGTGCAATGATATCTTCAAACTCAGCTGGAAGAAAAAAAATCTAAAGGGAGGCAGTTGAGGGATTTAAGATTCTTATCTCTTCTATGATGGGAGCTCCACACAGCATTACTCTACGTAGACATTTTACCTTTTGGAGATGGGTGTTTGGGGGCTTTTTTTTTTTTCCCCTCCCTGAGCCAGGTCATTAAGCTGAGAAAAAGAAAGCTGAGAACACCTGATAAGGCTTTATAAATCCTCATATAATAGTTAACACTTGGTAGGTAAAGTTATCCTCTAACTGCTGCCAGGTCTCACTAATTGTCCATGTTTGGGTGACGAGTACTAATGACAGTTCCTTCTCTGGTTTGAGGGCAAAGGAGACACCTCCCTTGGTTTCCTTTCTGCCTCAGTTCAAGAAAGATAGATTAAGTTCACTGTTCTCTTTTTGCTCTGTGAATCTGTATGTTTGGTAAAATGCTCTAAAATACTGACATACTTTTCTTTAATATAGATGCTGCTTAGTGGTTAAACTTCTATAAAGACATCATGACTTATGTAATGTAAAATAATATAATGTAAATGAAATACATAGGAATTGTGCTGCAAAACACTGATATCACTAGGATGATTCCAGGGAGAGCAGGAATTTTTCCTTTGTTAGAACTCACCTTCTCAAAAGCATTTTACTTCAAATGCATCCAAGAGAGGTCAAGGAGATCTACAAGAATAGCTATTTGATTTGTGGTTTTTATTCCAAGCTTCCTCAAATCACTTTTGGAAATGAGGAGCAGTGTGAATTATAAATCCACAAATATTTGATTTATGGGGATAGAGAATCTGAACTACAACCAACACTTTTGAGTAAATAAACATTTTTTTTTTTACCTTAAGAGCCTCAAGTAACAACAGAACTTCCAATACAGCATTTGCATTCTAAGGGCATTAATCTAGCACAGGGAAGGGACAGCACATACTCAATGAACAGATGGCGTCAAAATAAGATGAAAGGACTATGAAAACCGGTGAAATAGGGTCCTGAAATATTTAAGGGAGCTCTTTCAAGACAAAACCTTTCACTTTATCTGAGATGTAGCTTACTGACTTTATGAAAAGCCTTGTTTTTAATTTGATAAATGCATTTTCTACAGTTTCATGCATTGTTCTGAAGCTGCCAGTCTCCAAGCTTGAAGCTGGACCCTACATAACACGAATGTTTTACTTCTTCTATTTGAGCATCGTTTGCTACATCTTAACTAAGTTTGCATTCACCTTGGTGTGATGCTCCTGAGCAAAGCAAAACCAAAGAGAAATGCAAACCACATCTCTGTACGAAAATAAAGAAAATGAAGATGACGTTTTCTAATCCAAGAACTTCTGAGAGCATTCCAAAACTGTGTTTATTTTGTACTCATGGGGGCCGAGGGCTTGATGGCAATTTATTTTCCTTGAAAGACTACAACACTCCGTCATCCAGGTTCACCATAAAAACTGTTTGTCCTCCAGAGCCTGGGGAAACATTTGGGGAACATCGTCCTGCCAGCTCTCCCTTCTTCCCCCATGGGCCTCCGCAAATAACAGCGGCGAAACAGATGGTCCTCCCCCTCCCCTTCTCCCTGTCCCTTCCGCAGTCCCACAGTGTCCTCCCGACGTGCACCGACACCTTCACCGGGCACCCCTGCACCCCACCCCAGGCTCCCAGCAAGTGCAAACTTTGGGGACCTTCTTTCTGCCTCACCGCCCCCATTTCACCTTCTTTTAGCTGCAGAACTCTCAGAACCCCAAGTTTTGACTCCTATCTTCCTCCCACATCTCCCCAAACTACCCATCTCCCCGTAATGAAGAGATAGACGCCCAGCCCCAAACTTCCCGCCCAGGTGGCGGAGGCACTGCGGCTAACCACAGAGGGGCATTCTCCTTGTCCTCTTCCTTTCTCCATTTTCCCCTCATCCTTGGCAATCAGAGCCCCGGAGCCCACACTGGGGACTCCTTCATTCCTTTGGCTTCCACGACCTACTCCTAACTCCAGGGGCTCACAGGAGCCTCACGCCCCAGTCCGGCAAGCGGCGGCTCGGCATCCTCCTCTACAAGTGGGACCGCCGGACAAAGTGCAAACTCCAGTGGGAGGGGGCTCCCGGCCATTCTCTCCGGCTGCGCGCCCCGGGGTCGGCTCGCCGGGAGGAGGCGGGCGGGCTGGGGCGGGAAGGTGGCGCGGGTCCCAGGGGCGCCGGGCTGGGCGCCCGGAGCTTACCTCGGCGCGCGGGCCGCTGGCGCGTGGGGCAGTGGCTCCTCCAGCCGGGAAGCTGTTGCTCGAGCTCCGGCGGTTGCGGCGGTCCCGCCGGCGCTGCGCTTGGGCTCCGCGCAGACGCTCTCCCGCTATCTGCTGCAGCCGGGGCGGTGGCGGTGGCGGTGGCGGCGGCGGCGCCGGCGCCGGCGGTAGCTCGGCCCGGCGCGGCCCCGGAACTGTCCAACTCTGGCGGGCGCCGGGCTGAGGCTCCCGGCTGCGGCCCCGGCGCTGAGCGCCTGCGCGCCCTGCCTCGCCCAGGTGAGGGGCGTGTGCCTGGAGCCTGCGGGGCGCGCCCGGCCAGGGGCTGCGCTCGGACCCGGCCCTCCCGTCCGGCTCACGACCCCGGGGTCTGGACCCGCCGACGCCACCGCCGCGCGCCGAAGCTGGTGACGGTTTACCAGGCAGGGACTTGGGAGGCACACACACTAGGGCGAATGAGGCGGGACCGTTCTGGGGCCCGTTGCCACTGCAGAGTCTCCCGCAGCATCGCCGCCTCTAAATCCCGCCTTTCCAGGCGTGCGCGCACTGCGAGGGAGAGGAGGCTCCGTCCGGACCTGGGCTCCGCGCGGTCCCCGGCCTCGGGGCTCTAGCCCCTGCAAGAATTCTTGGCAACCGCCGGGGTCCCAAAACCGGGAAGCCAAGAGGCGCGGTGGGGCGGATCTGTCAAATATTAGTCAAGCCAGAGGGAAACTCTCTTCTTGGAGATCGTCAAACCAACTATTTGTTTTTCCTCTTCGACCAGCTCTCGGCTCGGAGACCACACTGAGCCGCCTGGCCATTTCTGGCGGAGCCGGGAAGGCCCGCAGCGCGGGAAGCATCGCAGCCACGCCGCGGATCGGAAAGGCTTGCGGGTGGGGGGGGGGGGGCTTCTGCTCCTCGGGATTTCTTTCCGTGTTTATTTAAGTTTTCAAAACTAAAACATGTCATTGGTTACCCCCGATGTGGGGCATCTGCTGAAAAGTAGTGCCAACGGCCAAGGTGCTGGGTTCTGAAAGGGAGAGCGCTTGAGAAAACAACATTTAAGAGGAAAGGAAAAATAATTGTAGAAGAGCAGTTTTCTGAGATTACCTCTTTGGCTGGAGAAATTCAAGAGCAATAAATGACAAGAAAGCTGCGTTATACAGCAGAGACTTTTTTTTTTTTTTTTACAGAATGATTTTAAAATATTATACTTTGGTTTTCTTCTCAGGTGATTGACACTAACACCATCAATAATTAAGCCTGCCGCTGTTAATGTCTTGGCATAATCGTCCAGAGTAAATATCTTAGGGTCCAGCCAAAGCCAGTACTGATCTCCAGGATGGGTTTGAGATTTGACAGGCACACGCACAACATCCTAGAGCTCTCTCAAGGAGCAGGTTGTGGTTTTTCCCACCTTGGAATTCAGGGTTATTACAAGCACCAGCACACCTGAGCAATCAGCGTGAGAAGGAGCATCAATCTGACAGATAGTTTTTATATATTTAGAATTCTAAATACCTTCCTATACAACTAAGCATTCTCACTCATGACTAAGGACAGACACTTACTGGTCTGTTCATCCTTAAAACTGTTTCTTATTTGAAATTGCTATATACAAGAAGCAAGCACCAAAATTGAATTATTAGAACCCACATATCATGAGCTATGATAATTGCTGAAGTTATCTTCTACAAAATGATGGCTTTGAGGTCTCCTCCCATCAGTGAAAGTTATACTGAAAACAAGTCTTTCATGAGTCCCTGACAGTCCAGTAAGGTGGGGTTCTGGCAGCCTGGGACAGGCAGGAAATTCCAGAGGCAAAAACCTTCCTTGAGAAAAACACCCAGCTTCCAGTGCCCTGTACGTCAGAATTGGGAACAGTGTGGTTGCTACTGAGCTCAGATAAGTATTGGTGTCTCTAGCTTTCTAAGGTACAGGGGAAAGGGACAGGGGCCCTTAAAAGCCTGAAGTCAACACCTTGGATTGCACTTGGAGGCAAATAAGTAACCTCTGCCGAGTGGAACACCTGTGAGGAGTGTTCTCTGTGGCTTGCACAATTTAGCAGCATGTGCATTTTTTATGTCCTGCAAATTGCAACTATATCCTTCTCTCCTCCCTTCTATTTTTAATCACCTATAGCAGAGACTTACGGTGGAGAATTATTTGAGGGCTACATTTCCTAACAACAGCTGAAAGAAGCATAAAATACATGTAGACAACTCCCTATTTCTTACCTGTGCCACCACTAAGAACTGTGTCTTCGTGTCCTTAGAATAGGAGTCAAGTCTCTGCAGGCAAACTAAAACCAATTGCAGTGCCTCCCTTCTAAATATAGTGCAATATGGAAACAATGTTAAATTAAAAATACACAAAATTTCAATATATAGAAATAACAGCTTCTCCCTCGATTTTCTGACTGCAGGTGTGTATTTATTGGATACATTGGCATTGCCTGCCCGCCTTCCACCTTTCCGGTGGTGTCTGATATGGGGGGGGGGTCCTCCTGTCCTCAAACTCTTGCACCATTATTTTCCTAGAACCACCAATATTCATTCCTGGCAATGACGGTGTAAACCAACAGAGGGACTATTAGTTGTAGGCAAGGAGCTCTGGGAGGACTGTCAGTATAGCAGCAACACAGGAACGTGTAGCAAGAAGAGGTCCCTAAATAGTAAGACGGAATGTAGCAGAAATATTAATTTAAGCCTTTTTCCTACTAGGTGTGTTTACGTGGTGTGTGGTGTTTTGGTTCCTAAATATTGAAAACAGACAGACGCCTTTTAACTATGTCCACATATGGGACACCAGGCTGACTCAGTCAGTAGAACATGAGACTCTTGAGATTGGGATCATGAGTTCAAGTCCCTTGGTGGGTGTAGAGATTACTTTAAAAAAGAAAAAGAAAACCTAACTAAACTATGTCCACAGAATCAGCCTACCCACTGGATAAAGAACTCAGTGATAAGAACATTAACTAATTAGAAGACTTCATAAGTCACTTAGTTTTACTCAATAAGATATGGGTAAGAGTTTCCACAATAAGATGTTATACAACAGGGCCCTACAGCTATTTGAGATGCTTTGCAGTCATCAGCAACACTCGGGCCTCAGGGCTGAGGGCCATATTTTGAAACCCATTCTTGCAGTGGAAGAAAATGGAACTAGAATAGAAAACTCAAATTCTGATTTCAGCCGTCACCTTTAAGTCTGGGGACCTCAGTTTTTTCATCTGTAAGACAGAACAAGTGGAGCAGCCTTGTCTCAATGGGTCACTGTGATCCCCGGGAGGCAATGCTATGCGGAATACTTTGGAAACCTTATGGGAATGCAGGTACCACTGATCACTAATTGTCTTGCTCATATTTTGCTCTTCCACCTTTGCATCCTGCAAACTTGCCCTCAGAATATCCTGTAACTCTTATTTAGTTTTTTAATAATCTCTGCTATGAATCTTTCCTTATAAATGCTTTCAGATGGCCCGGGTATGGTGTAACATGGAAAGCACACATACTAGAGTTGGAGAAGCAGGGCTTTAGCCCCATTCCCTCTAAACTTCGGTGTCCTCATCTGTAGTATGGGAAAATAAATATCCTGTCTTCATAGGGTTATCCCGAGGGGCAAAGCAAATAGGAGAATATCTTTGCAAATTGTGCAATATCTGATAAATGTCCATTGCGATTTATATCCATAGCTCTTTGGGAAGTAAATAGGAGTTTTATTTCCATATTGAGCAATAAGGTCTTAAGCGTCTTAGAAATACAACAACAACAAAATTGTATCTGGGACTTTCAGAACAACTTAGAACTAGATAAAAGACTGTAAACCTTGTTTTAATAGGCTACTAAATTATATTTGTTTACATGCATACCTGAATATTACAAATACCAGAAAATCTTTTATTTCAACTTCCACATACTATGAGAAATTAATGGAATAGTTGTTTCAGTTGACTTTTTTAACTCATTATATCTCATTGTGTCATTGTGCCTGACTTGTGGGAAGGGCACCCTATTCTTTGCTTTTTTTTTTTTTTCATTGCAGTAGCATTGACAAAAGCTATATTTAGTTTCAGGTACACTGCGTAATGATTTGACAACTCTGTGCGTTATGCTACGCTCATCACAAGTGTAGCTACCATCTGTCACCATACAATTCTATTACCATACCATGGACTATGTTCTCTTTTCTATACATTTCAACCCTGTGACTTATTCATTCCATAACGGGAAGCCTGTATCTCCCTCCCCCTTCACCCATTTTGCTCATTCCCTTTCCCTCGGCAACCATCAGTTTGTTCTCTGTATTTATAGATCTGTTTCTCCTTTTTGTTCATGTGTTCATTTGTTTTGTTTGCTCATTTGTTTTGTTTTTTAGATTCCACATATAAGTGAAATCATATGGTAATCATCTTTCCCTGATTTATTTCACTTAGCATAATACCCTCTGGGTCCATCCACGTTGTAGTGAAATTTTCTCTTAAAAGCGCCAACTTGATTTCAGCAAAAAATGTATATTTCTTCAAAGCCATGATAATATTTTAAGGATGTCTGCTTACTTAAGATGGATAACAGCTGAAACACAAATGTTGAGGGTTTTTTTTTTTGATCAGATGATTTTCATATCATTTTCTCATGTTTGATGAAAAAATAATGGAATAGATAGATATTTAAAGCCAATGAGTTGGCTTTATGTAGAAATTCCCAATTGGACCTAGGTATTTATATCTAAAAAAAAAAAATCAATATAACAAAGTGTAAGAAGCTTGTTTTAAATGGAAATTGTAAGGTGATCTCTGAGCTATCAATTTGTGATTTACATTTGTCTCATTTTTGAACCTAATAGTATCTTTTAAATATAACTGAAGTACCTCCTTTTGGAAGGAGAAAAGATATAAAACCCATTGCTAAATCTTGGGCTTACTTGAGGATCTGTGCTGGTCTTTTTTTCTCCCTGTCTTAAGGGATTGTTTTTATGTGAATCACTAGTATTCTGTGAAAAAGATTTGCCCTCTTGGTCTGCAATTATTTTTTTAACTGGAGATTGAGTTGTTTCCTTTTACCTTTCTATTTTATTTGAATACTGTCAGCAGAGTAGCATCAGGCGTCTGAATTCCTTGCTAACTAATATGTCTTCCCCTTTTGCATTGAACATATTATGATTTCTTTATCTTGATATTTGAAAATTAATTATTTAGGTATTTTTCCCAAGTGTGACCGAGATCTGCTTGCTTTCACCCTTCCCTCATAAAAATGTATGTTGTCGAGATCTAGTGAACTCTTGCCTTTCTGTGCCCCCTTGCAAGGCAATAATATCTTTTGTGTCGGGAGATGATCAATATTGTAAACGTATTCCTTCTAGACCTTAACCCAGGCTTTGTAATAATAACTATGCTTCTTCTTAGGTCTCTGTCCTTTTGAAACTTAATCCAGCACTGCCTTGGGCCCCAAAGCAGTGGTTACACCAACCTTCCGATCTCCCCAAATCCTTTCCTGATTAGATTGCAAGGTGATTACCCTGGTTAGCACATATTCCCTTGTTTGGCTCTTTGCTAGGAGATAGATATAAAAATTAATCTTCTCTGAACTACATTAGCAATTTTGATTTCCTTTCCCTTTTTCTCAATCTGAAGATGTAGTAATATTCCTTTCACAAACGTTGATTTACTCCTGAGGCTCAGTTCTCTCCCTTTTGCACTTACCTCACAACTGTCTGCTAACTAGGGAAGCTCCCAAATGAGGAGAATCTTTTGATTTAAAATTATAGTTTTAAAAAGGTTTCTCCTTTTAACCTATGTCATGATTTCAGAGAAATTACTAATGTTGAAGTTGGTGTGTTGAATAATTTTTTTAAAAAGCTTCAGTGTCTGAATAGCTAACAGTGTAGTCTTTACTGAGGAACACTGTGTCCCACGTATTGTACATGCACCGTCTCACGTTATTTTCTCACAGAATCCTATGAGGGAGAAATAATTAATCCAATTTTACAGAGGGGGAAGTGATATGCCCAACGTCACAAATTGGCGAGCCAAAATTCAAGTTTATCTTATTTTTTAGAAGATTTTATTTATTTATTTGACAGAGGGACACAGCAAGAGAGGGAATACAAGCAGGGAGAGTGGGAGAAGCAGGCTCCCCACAGAGCAGGGATCCAGATGTGGAGGACCCTGGCATCATGACCCGAGCCAAATGCAGACACCCAATGACTGGGCCACCCAGGTGCCCCTCAAGGTTATCTTATCTTTAAAAGGTTCTTTATATGCTGCTGTTTGATGTTAATCAAAACGACTGATTTAACTATAAGTTCTACTGAGACTCAAGCTCATATACTACTTGTTCTTTAGTCCCTTATGATACTTAATAAACAGTACCTTACCAAGAGCAGCTCAGTTTCTGTTTGCAGAGTATGCGGTTGCTGACTTTGTGTTTCGCACTTGCTGCAACTCCTATCAATAGACCTTGTGAAGCCATTCTCCAGCTCAGTCCCCTTAAGGCAGGGTTGGGGGAAAGGAGTTGAGAGGGCTGAGGAGGAAGACTAATTTCTTGACAAATTCCAAATATGTTGTAGCCTTTGACCTTGCACGATTCTATTTTGGACAACCATCTGGACCTCTCTAAACAAAGCCTTACGCATGATAGCTATCTCATAGCATATCTTTCCAATAAGATTGTCTCATTCTTAAAGCCAAAGACAGGTTTTTGGTTTTTGTTAGCATTCACCCCCACCCGCAATGCCTAAGACTGAAATGAAGCGGTTGTTGGCGTCCATGTGAGCTGGACGACAGCTGTGCACAGATTCAGCCCTGCCTCAGCTGCAGCAGAGGAAGTGATTTTCAGGAAGCCTAGGCCATCTAGCCATCCAGTCATTGATTCACCAAATATTATGTGTTAGATACGCAAGTCTGTATTAGGCCCCAGGGATACAATGGAGAGCAACTCGGAGTTCTACGATCCGTAGAAATAAAATGGTTTGTCTATAGACGCAGCAATGGTTACCGGACCCATTTCCCCTCCAACACTAACCCCCCGTTGTTTTCCCTTTAGTAGGTTAACATTTCTAGTTCGCCTCTCAGTCCCTACTCCTCCCCTCTTTTTCTAATTCATCAATACTTATTCCTATATCTCATTAAATATAATTTACTAATAACCTACTCAATTTGAGAATAATTTTGGTCCACGTTTTCTTCTTCCTTACTCCTGTCAAAGCTCTTCTCCTTTTTATAAAGGACCATCATTATCCTAACAGAATAATCCAAGACGCTGTTGAAGTGGCCCTTGCTGATACAGTTTTGTGAGGACCCTTTATGGTCGGAGCCCTTGATCCAACTACCCTCCAGGAGTTTTCAAGCTATGGGGATCAAGCCTAAAGTACAAGTGTAGCAATTACTTGGACATCAAACATTAGCTGAAGCATTCCATGCTAATCAAGGAGGCCTATTCCCGTGGAGACATTGAAATCATTGTAGCTTAGGTTTTCTGACAGAGTTCCTTAAAGGAGATGGACCCAGCTGAATTACAGTGGAGAGCAGAATGGCCTGAGCTATAGCTTGGGATAATGAAAACACCGAAAGCCTGGGGCTTGGAGACTTGAACCTAGTGCGGACTACTCAGTGAACTTGAGCAGTTGAATTAAATTCCCCGAGCTTCTGTCTCCCTATCTGTTCAGCTTTGGCACTATCACAGACTTTCCAGACTGACCTCAATGAGCCTCTGTTAGCTTTTTAAGAAACTTTAAAAAGTTTCACTTTTTAGTCTGTCTTCACTTGCAGTTATTTTGCACATAATAAATGTTTCTTACTTTAGATACAAACATCTGAACTTTCAAAACAGATCAACTAAAAAGGTAGTTTACTATATTATCGAAAATTTGCTTGCTAAGTTTAACCAAACTCATTTGGTTAAAGGTCTAATTCTTGGTATCAGCTGAGGTCATGCTCGCAGAATCCTGAGATTAAGCCCCGGGTAGGGTTCCATGCTCAGTGCAGAGTCTGCTTGAAATTCTCTCTCTCAAATAAATAAATAAATCTTTGTTTTAAAAATAAGAAAGAAAAGTTGTTTGCTAAAAATAAGATTGTTCGGAAGGTCTGATTTTGTCCCTAGTCAGATAATTAGCAATGCCTGGAGACTTTTTTGGTTGTTACAAGTTAAGGATGTTGCTGGCATATAGTATACAGAGGACAACATAAAGGACATTCCTCCACTACAAAGATTATCCAATAATAGCCAAGGTAGAGAGATTAGTTTCAAGGACAATCTTGTGTAGACAAAAGACAGGTATATGCAGTGTGCATGCTCACTAAACATTAAAAACATTTATTTAAAACAGCATGCAGTAACATCAAATTAGCAAACTTTTTAAATTTACATAACACATTGTGGCAAAGGTGTGGTGAAATGGTTATCTTATTCTTTGTGCAACTTTTCCTACAAGCAGTATTTTGCCCTTTTTACCAAACTCTTAAAATGATTATTCTTGTTGACTCAGTTCCATATAGGGCTATATCTTATGGAAATAATGCTAAAATGCAGAGGTTAAAAAAAATGGGCCAAAGAGAATTGTTATAGCTTTACTCATGTTAAAAAAAATATTGAAGATGATCTAAGAATAGTTAAACACATCCTGTTAAGGGGATAGTATGTAGTTATTTTTAATAATGTTTGTTAGGACTTTGTAGTGAGTAACATGGGAAATTATTGATTGCAACATAAAGAAGAAAGGAGAAAATAACTGTGACATATATAGCATGATCACAACTGAGCAAAATAAATTGATGCATGAAAAGATTGAAAGAAATGTAAAACCCATCCATATAAATTGATTTACAAAGTTTTGACTGATACATTTCAAGCATACTATATAATCACATGAAATACACTTGGATATATCTTCACTAGTATTTTGTGGCATATACCATTCATTTCTTTCACATATGTGAAGTTCTCCTGATTTAAAAGCCCAAGAAAGCAAAGAGTTTGTTTTTTATTTTCTTCTTCAGACTAAGGACATAGTTATATGTTATATGAGACTATTAAACAATCAGGCATGCTCTCATGCACTATTGATGGGACTGTAATTGATACAACCTCTCAGAAAGGTACATTCTTCATGTGCATATCCTTCAACACAGCAATCCCACATTATCCCAGAGACACACATCTAAGCAAAGGAGCAGATCCAAAGATATTCATTACATTATAGTTTGAGTAAGAAAAAAAATTGGTAACAAACTAAGTGCCCAGCAACAGAAAAATGGTAAAATAAACTATTCTATTATACATTAACTAAACATTTTATAAGCATAATGTATTCACACATTAACTGTTATTATAAAACTAATAAATGTCTTTCAAAAAGCAGTGGGCAGGGGATGAAGTAATATGCACTTGGGTTTAGCCGTGTAGTGATGCTCAAATTAGTTCAAAAATCTGCTGATGTATCAGAGTTTCTGAAACCTAAATTCTATCAGTTCCTATCTATGTATTTTTTTTCCTTAATAAAAAAATATTCAGCACCATTTGGAGAAGGAAGGAAGAGGCATAGTCTTTCTAGGTTGACACTGGGATGCCACTTAAACTTATCCCAAGAATCATGAAATTAAACATTTGTTTTAATCCCCAGCCAGTCATCATATTCTCTGGCCTACAGGAACCTTCCCGTTGCTGGGAGGTTTACCCTTCTCAAGACAACCCTGCCATCTCTAGACGGGTTCAATTATTCAATGTTTCCTCCTCAAAGTAATTCCAAATTTACATATTAATTTCCTCATTTCTGTTTCAAAAGCTTATTTCCTCTAAGCAATTTGTAAGTTGCATATCAGGTATCTTGCTTCTCCTTTTCCACTTAAAGAAAAAAATGTTATCAACCGGTTGGGCCGTTTGAAGTATACATTTGACAAGGCACAAGCAAACCTTTCTTGCCCCACATATACTCCAAAGATGATGACTAAATATCTGGCCACTAAGCCCTCCCTCTCCACGATTCCTAACCTGTAATTCACACTCAGTCTTCCTTTTCATCACTCCTGATATCCTGATAGCCCTATACCAGGTCCTTTTCAACTATCCATTTCCTATCTCATATTAACTTTTTGTGGAACATTCAACCATGTCAAATCCCCAAACCCACCATCTTATCCAACAGGAAAAATGCATCTCTTGCATTCCTGGAAGGTGAAAGCCACCTGTCTTCAGCATCATCAACCTTCTTCATCATCACAAGGAACACCTTGGCATTTCTCTGCCTTTATCTCTCCTGGTGCTAATTTCTCTTGCTTCTTTCAGTATGGGGTCCTCTTTATTCTTGATCTCATTTCCTCTTGTTTGGCTCCACCATTCAAGATAATACCTCCATCTCTGAAATACCTTTAATCTCCCCTATTTTTCTCAGTCTGCTCTCTTACAATTAATATATTCAGGGGTCTCCTATTTTCAAAATAATAAAAGAAAATAGATGGAAAACCTTCCTTTGATTTTGCTTCACCCAAGCTGTTGTCTTCTTTTCATTCTCTCTTTTGTCATCAACAATTATTTAACTAAAATTTTAAGCAACTATTCATATGGGATAACCTGATATGTAGCTCTGTTGTGGGGCTTTAGTTTTTTTTTCGTTTTGTTTTGTTTTGTTTTGTTTTTTGGGAGAGATCACAAGTCAACAGAGAGAGAGGAAGGGAAGCACGCTTCCCGATGAGCAGAGAACCCAATGTGGGGTTCAATCGGAGGACCCTGGGATCATGACCTGAGCTGAAGGCAGAGGCTTTAACCCACTGAGCCACCCAGGTGCCCCAGGGCTTTAGATGTTCAAAAAAATAAGATAAAAGGGGTGCCTGGGTGGCTCAGTGGGTTAAGCCTCTGCTTTCGGCTCAGGTCATGATCTCGGAGTCCTGGGATCGCGCCCCACATCGGGCTCTCTGCTTAGTGGGGAGCCTGCTTCCCCTTCTCTCTCTCCCTGCCTCTCTGCCTACTTGTGGTCTCTCTCTCTCTCTCTCTGTCAAATATATAGATAAAATTTAAAAAAAAATAAGATAAAATACAGTTTTTGATTAAAAAGCCTAATCAATTTGGGGAGGCAAATACACAAAAAATTTCTTAGAAAAAACTGCTTGAACTTCCCCATCCTCTCCTCAATCAAATTTCCACTTCAAATAAAACCAGGGATCTATCGGATCCCAGATTTCAAACCTTCTTGGTTCTCGTCCTCTTTGGCTTTTCTCATTTTAGAGGATGTTAATGATTACAAAAGTGTTTCACATGTATGCTCAAAAGTTATTCTCACAAGAAGCCTGTAAAGGAGCTATCGTGCCACAATCCCAAACTCCCACTCCCATTTATCAGATAAGGCTCAGGAAGAATAAGTTACCCAAGGTCACCCAGCAAATGCACAACAGAGCCTAGACTTGATCTCGTCGTTTCAGATTCCAGAGCCTCCATGCTTCTAACTTTGCTCCTGCTGCCTTCCATGGCTAACTGAAGGAATGATTGGGTGCATCTATATTAATCAACTGCGTGCAAACAGAATGCAGAATGTCAGAAAACATTTGTCTTTCTCTGACCTAATCTGACAACACATCACGCAGCACCAAGCATGGGATTAACGCCCATTAACTGTCGCTGTCTAGCTTTCAACACCAAATGCTTGCTGACCGTGGGCACCTGGATGGGGAAGATGGTGCCTCCTTGTACTGAAATGCTCTCCCCAAGATTCCTGTCACCGAAGAACCTTAGACTTGACTGAGCTTTATAATTGGGATTTTTTTTGGTGCCTGAGTATCCCAGCAGCTCTAGGCTGAAGAACAGGTAGACTCCCCCTTTTAACATATTTCACTACTAGAGGGTAATATTTTAGTGAAGTTCCAATTTACATAGAACCATCTTCATTCAAGTGTTTTTGAGTAATCAATGAAATTGGAGCACCTTAAATGCCCAAACTAAATTCACTGTTGATATCTCAGCCTATGTAACCTGTAATCAATGGATTAATTCCTACCTACTTATATTCTAATCTTTCTGAAACCTTATCACCTTGGTATCACCTAAAAATTTCTAAATTAATGCTTTGTCACTTTTTTTCTTTCTTATAAAAATCATGAACATGGACTATCTAGAATTTCTGTCTTATCTAATTTGTTTGCAGGTAACTTTTTTTTTTAACTGCCTACATCTGTTGTCCCAGGAAAATTGTTGTCTGATAAAGGTAGCTCTCTGCATGCTTTTTCTAAAGTAAGAGATATAAACACATTTGTGTTTTTATCTTCTAAACAATCTTTTGCTTATAGTCCTAATTAGTTCAGTCATTTACTTTTATTTGTTGTCATCCCATTTGAACTTTTTACTGCCATTTGAAATGTTTTCTGAAACTTGCTGCTTATTATCTTTCTCCAATATGTAATTTTTCCTTAATTTGGCTTGTTTACATTGCTTTCTTCCTCCTTCACAATTTCTTCGTAAATGGATATTTTTAAATCTCTTCCATATGTCTCTCTAACTGGCCTAAGATCTCCGTTAGGCATTTATGTGTGTGAACTGCTGTCTTTTTCTTTTTATTTCCTTGGATAAATCCACCTTAATTTTGTCCTACTTTTTTGAAGTTGCTCATGATAAAATTGAATAAAATCTTAATGTTTGCAGTCAGTCAGCCACTTGCTAGGTACCCATGACAGCTACAACATTGCGCCCCGGTGCTAAGCTAGGGAATGGAAAAGCCAAGCAGAAGGAAGAACCACAGAAGTAGAATGGAATACTAGAGGGAGGGGGTGGGGGGTTGGGTGAGCCTGGTGGTGGGTATTAAGGAGGGCACATATTGCATGGAGCACTGGGTGTGGTGCATAAACAATGAATGCTGGAACCCTGAAAAGAAATAAAATAAAATAAAATAAAATAAAATGGAAAAAAACAAAAAGCAAAAAAACAAAAAAAATTAACAAAAACAATTAACAAAGAAAACAAAAAAAGGGGGTTCTAAATTTAGGAAAAGTTAAAATGTAACGGGGTAGGTAGGATATCTAAAAAATCAGAATTCAAAAAGGAACATGTAAATATAGTAAGCAAGTATGAGTGGACTCTATGAATTCTGAAGGAAGAAGCAATGATAGGTTGGCATCATCAAAGAAGTTTCTTCGGAACAATGGGCTTTACTCAGGGAGGTGTTTAGGATGTCAGTAGTCCAGCAGGTAGTGGCTGCATTCCAGCTGGAGGAAATGACATAGAGATAGAAGAGAACAACTTGTTCAGATGATATCTAATTTGCTGTTGGATGAATAAAGGAATTGGAGTCTGTGGACATGGAGAAAACAGGGGTAAGTTTGTGAGAAAGATAGAGAGGAGCCTATCATTTTTAATTTGTAGGAATTCTTCATGTAATATTGATTCTGATCCTTGTCAGTTATGTGTGCTGCACCCCCCCAGTCTTTAGGTTGTCTTCTATCATTTTTTATCATTTTTTAAAGATGACTTGATGAGCACAAGTTCTTAATTTTAGAGTAGTCACATTTATCAATCTTCTTCTTTATGATTAACACTTCTGTGTCTTCTGTAAGAAATCCTTCTCTGCTTTAAGGTTAGAAAGACTTTCATCTATATTTTCTTCTAAAAGTTTTCAAGCTTAGCTATCGATATTTAAATTCTTCGTCCATCTGTGATCAGTGTTGGTGGTCCACATTTTTTCTTGGCTCAGCTGATTCAGTTGTCCTTCCCCAGTGATCTACTATATATGCTTGATAGTTACATATACTACCAGTTACACAAGTCTAGTTCAGGCTCTCTGTTTTGTTCTTCTGGCCATTGAAAAAGTAATAACCCTGACCACTGAAACTTTGAAATGCTGCCTTAATATTGTTTTGGCTCTATGACAGGTCTCCCACGGGCCAGGTCTGAATCACAGGTCTACCCAGGGGGCAGAGAGAGCCTCCAAAGAACTACATGAATTTGAGGAGAAGCATTTTCCAAATGGAGAAGGTAGGGAACAACCATCAGTGGAAGGGAAAAAGTGATTTAGGGCAGGCAAAAAATTGTCACATAGGTTTCCTTATTTGAAGTTGAACTTTTGCTGAGATGTTCTTCCTCCCCATCCCCATAGATAGAATATGAGTTTTGTCACATTGATTTACCAGTCTCACATTTATGTTGAAGAAACTAACTCCTTTAATATCATATGTGTCCAAATATTTCCCCCAATTTTTTTTAAATTTTACCTAACAGATTCTATAACATGAAAGTAATGACTTTTGTGACTCCAACTTCATGGAGCTATTAAATTGTGACTTTATAGTTTTATTCTTTATTGTGACTAAGTTTCATTCTTTGTCCTTTTCCATTCTAATACCTGAAGAATATTGTATTTCTTTTTTCTTCTCTTTTAAGATTTTATTTGTTTATTTGATAGAGAGGGAGAAAGACAGGGAGCACAGGAGGGGGGAGCAGCAGGCAAAGGAAGAGGGAGAAGCAGGCTTCCCAATGAGCAGGGAGCACAAAGCAGGCTTGATCCCAAGACTCTGGGATCATGACCTGAGCCAAAGGCAGACGCTTAACCAACTGAGTCACCCAGGTGCCACGTGAACATGTATTTCTAAAATACTTGATCCTGCTGAAAATTATTTTTGGTTGAAATAATAGGAGAGTATCTGAATTTCTCAGATTTGCTTGCTAATTTTCTTGGCACAATTTAGTGAATAATCATTTTTCTTCTGATCTGTAATCATCTTATACTACACTATTATATAAAAACATAGTCCTTGTCTCTTCTGAGATCCAGACACATATGTAATATATCTTCTGGCATCTTTCAGTTGTCCTGTGACTGAATAAATGTAAAATGGTGCTTATGATGATCACCGAAAAAACACAAAATAAAACAAATGCTGCCTTAATTATAATAACTGTATCATGTCTTGTTATATTTGGCACCATTTTAAATCTATAGATCGTTTACATAGTGTGGGTAGGTAGATAAGTAGATAGGTGAATGAGCCTCAAGTGGACCAACAATGAGAGTTTTCATGAACCCAGGATTATGTTTAACTTAATTCTATGCACTTGAGATTCAAAAGTTGCCGTGAACAGGAAGTAAATGGAATACTACTGAGTGCATTTTTGGTAAGGTAAGTTTTTTTTTCAGTCAGGTATTATTTTAGATTATATCATTAATGACCTTGAGGAAAACAAAGTAAACACAAGAAATCTGCACCAGCCAAATCAAAATTAGACAATTCAACTATTAATTTTTAATAAACCAAAATTTTGAGAAACACCTGTTACGTGTCACAACTAACATTTTTTGAGGGCATGAACTGTGTATACTCAGCACCTAAAAGAATGTCTGACAAACAGTAGCCACTCCATGCATATCTGAGGCATGAATGAGTAAACAAGTGAAGGATGGAGTGGTGGAGAGCATCATGGACAGAGTCTATACTTTTAAATTTGAATCTGTAGTTGAACAAGTCTTATGCACTAACATTCTTCCATTGGGAGAAAATGCCTGCATATACAATTCCATACAGCTAATCCAATGACATTGCTTTTGCACTGTCACATAATTGTGTTGGCAGTCAGCAGTATCCATCAGCCGTCTGGTGGAATGGACACACTTTGCTAGATCCTGGGAGGGGCTGTGAAAGGAGGTGCATGAGCCAAGCAGTCCTGCCCCTGTTGTTCTAGCTTTCATTCAAGCTGAGAGTACAAAATGAACCAAAGAGAAAATGTCAGAACACTCCGAATAATAAGCGTAGATTAACTCTGTTAAAACTATGCACACCCGTGTTGAGAAATCAGGCAAAGCAGCAGACGCCCCTTTGGCAGGTGAGAAGCAGTGGAGCTCCCTACAGCTTTCTCTACTGTGGAAGGATTTACTGTAACTTCTCACTGGTTTTCAAACTGGAGTCTCGGGCCCCTGGCAAGTTATGCTTAACATTCATGTAAATAGAAACGATGTATGTTATCTACATTCATGTAATATAGGTCTCTAAGATATAGACCTTTAATTTTAACTGTAATTTGTAGATAATTTTCTTACAGATTTAGTTACTATCCATATAGAATAAAATAAAATGGTTCATAAAGTGCAAAAGAAAGTGCATGCATGGCATATACTAAAAATGGGAAATAGGTGTCTATTTATTAAATTTTTATTTCCATTACTTCTATGATTTTATATGTGTGGGGATGTGCTGGGCTGTGATGTAAACTGTATTTCTTGCTGTAGAGTCATCAAACATGTTTGAAAACCACTACTTTAAACCACGATAAACTGAGCCACAAAAAGGTCTGGGCAGCTGGCTGAAAAGTCCAGTACAAGAACAACGGCCCTTTCTGTCCTGTAGGCACACAGTGACAATTTCTCAAGGTCTGGCTCTAGCCACTCGTTGATAGGCTCATACTTTGTTGCCTTGTCTTTCCCGGTTTTTGCAGCCGGGCAGCAAACTTTGTTTAAAAGAACTTTCCCTGTTTCTTGTAATGACTTGCAAGGCTGGGAATTCTGGTGGCAGCTTCCCAGGTATTTATAGCTCTGGCATCAATTTAGAAGTTGTCCCATTTTTCAAATCTCCATTCAGCTTACTCAACTTGGAGCAACTCTCTGCAGCAATAACGTAGGGGTCCTGTGGCCCCTTCCTATTCCATCATTCCTGGCCTGGCCGAGCAACACCAGGGTGAGCCCGTAGACACGAAGGAATCTCATACTGTAATTTTCAGAGAGTATATGGTTTATTTTAACTATATGATGTAGAAGGAGTGTATACTCACTTAATGTAGTACATGGGCAATTATGCTTTCCTCTAAGAGTAAATCTGTAATTATTCTGTAACAACTGCCTTGCATCATTTCTTTTCCAGATAAGCTTTTTAAGTTTTGAAATTGAGAAAATAACATTTGAACTAATAAAGTTGAAATTGTCAGCACTTTTCCTCTAATGTTCATTTGTCAGAAGTTCTTGAAACAATAAAGAATAAATCTCTGAAGAAACAAGATAAATAGATTCTATCTATGGAGACCAGTTGTATTTTTTTGTTGTTGTTGTTTTTTGTTTTGATTTGTTTTTGTATCTTTTTTTTTCTTTTGCAGCGAAAACAAAACAAGACAATCCAAGAACAGAGATGACGTCAGTTTTACAGGTCAGTCCTGAATACATCAAATGAGCATATAGTTAGCAGGTACCTGCGGAATGAAGAACAGCCTAGAAAAGAATCAAAGAATTAGAACACAGAGACAACAAAAAGCAGTAGGCCAAAAGGTTAGAGACCGAGTATCCAATTTTTACCATTGTCGAATATCTTCTGACTTCAATGAGATTCCATGTACCACTGGATCTCATGGGCTCCTGGGTGAGCAGAGGGACCACACCTAGAGGGGACAGACAGAACATGAAGCTGCAATTATGTCCATTATCTGTTACAGGGGAGAGTGCCAAAAGTAAATAGTACGAGGAATATGGCTCTAACTCAGACTAATATACCTGAATAACTAGAAAATGCTCTTTAATTTTGTAATTTATCTTTCACAGAGGGAGGAGGAAACAAAGAGGCTTTTAAAATGATATCAAGTTTATTTTGGCCAAGCCAAATGGATTAACTGCACTGAGACAAATTTTGGAAGGTAAAAACAGAGACCTCTTCCTAAGCATATATCCTATCCATGCAAGACTGATCCTGTCCTTTCCTTTGGTGAGTGAAGCTTATGAACATTCATAATAGAAGGCATTTCATGATTCTTTCTTATTGTTTTCCATGTTTATCAGATATTTCAACATACTGTGACTTTCAAAGAGATAGGGCCATGGAAGTCCTCCAGATTGCCCTTGGGATGATCTCAACATATCAATATTTACAACTACATCTACTCTTTTGTCTCAGGAAAAATTTAACCTGTTGGTGCTCTCTCAGTGGATATATCCTCAGGAATTTTATTCTGGGGGCACCTGGGTGGCTCAGTGGGTTAAAACCCCTGCCTTCCTCTCAGGGCATGATCCCAGGATCCTGGGATCGAGCCCTACATTGGGCTTTCTGCTCAGTAGGGAGTCTGCTGCCCTCCCTCCCCTGCCTACTTGTGATCTCTGTCAAATAAATACATAAAATCTCAAAAAAAAAAAGAAATTTTATTCTGTTAAGATACATTGTAGACTCCTTCAAATCTGAGAAGTATGAGTTGCCTACTAAAAACATGAATTTAGGGGTGCCTGGGTGGCTCAGTGGGTTAAAGCCTCTACCTTCGGCTCAGGTCATGATCTCAGGGTCCTGGGATCGAGCCCCGCATCGGGCTCTCTGCTCGGCAGGGAGCCTGCTTCCTCCTCTCTCTCTGCCTGCCTCTCTGCCTATTTGTGATCTCTGTCTGTCAAATAAATAAATAAAATCTTTAAAAAAAAACCGCATGAATTTAAGTTTGTTATTGGCACTAAATGTATAAATGTTACAAAAAGAAAAAAAAGACAAACTTCCCTATGACTGGCTTGTTGTTTTGCAAATAGACTTCTCTTATGATGTAGAAATTACTGTGTACTTAAGAATTAAAATTATGTAACTTTATAAAATATGTCTAATCTCCCTTATCAATTATACCTTAGGCTTTTTTCCTTGAAGCTTTCAGACCCTATGATGGGGTTTTAGAGGAAAGATAGAATATCCTCATTCTGACTTTACTGTACAAGGTGCATTAAGAGGTAAAGAAATGAAATACTTGATATAAAATCATTTGCCCAGGAATGCCATTGATTTCGGACAGCATCATGACCTCTGCATTCAGAATTTGTAGACAAAATGAGCAGCGCCTACCAGTGGAGTTCTATAAATAAATTGCAATGAACAGGGAGAATTGCATCTTGTTAATTAAGAGTCGCTCAAGAATGGGTTCTTGACTTTCTGTAGAGTGTTGTAAATCTTCCTTTTTTAGAATGCAGGATTTTTATTTTTAAAGAAAACACACATCTGTGTTTATACCAGATGGTATGTAGACACTTCCTATTATTATCCATTCTTCTGTCCATTGCTACAGATGTTACAAGTGTCTTCTAAACTTTCCCCCTCTTTCAAGGCTAAAAACAGAACCTAGCATTAAACATAACAGTAAACGAAGAGACAGAAAGAAGCTGAAATGAAAACCAGATGCATTATTAGATTAACTTTGTTCTTCTACTACGTGGTCACCTCAACAAGATGATACAGTTGCACTACAACCAAAGCTATGTAATTTTTTTTTTGCATAGATAACTCTGGAAGATAATTGGACCTTCGTTCTTTAAATTGAACTTTTTATGATATCGTATGCATACAGAATTGCCCTTAGCATACAGAATAAACCCCTGGTTGAAAACCTCCGTTCTGTTTGTCCAGTTCTGACTTAATTCTTCTTGCAACTTAAGAGTTGTACTAACTTTGTAATGAGCAAACATTTGACTTGTACTTTCTGGAGCTGCACCATTGGATGTTTAATTTGCTCCCTTTGACTCTAAATAATGTCAGATTATTTAGAGTCAGATTATTTAGAGTCAGATCAAAGGGAGCAAATGCTTCACCAGAGAATACACTGACAATATGTTACCCGGAATTAAGCTTTAATAAAAGGATTCAATATTGATCTAACTACATAATGGTTCTAATGAAGGCATACTGAGGTCTTACAAGATAGCCTACCCCAGCTGCTTTACCATCCTCTACTTGCTGGGGACAAGGGTGAGGATGGAGAGGATGTCCCATCCTCAGTGTCACTCATTCACTGAACAATATTTATTTAGCGTCTACTCTATGCAGACTTTCTTCTAAGAACGTTGATATTATGAGGACTTTTTTCTCAGCATCACCTTCTTTCCATAACTTCAAGACTTGGAAGAACTTTGAAAAATACTGTCATTACCAAAAAAACTGAGGACCCAGATCTGAGAAGGGATCACAGTCCATCCTTCATAAAGCCCTTGATAATAAGGGGTCAAGAAACTCAAGTTTATCTCTAGTTACTAGGTCTAGACCCAGAATACCAACTCAATTTTAAAAAGCCCTGAGGAAAATTGAAGCAAAGTATAGATTTGTTGTTGGGTTTTTTTAAGATTTTATTTCTTTCTTTATTTATTTGACACAGAGAGATCACAAGTAGGCAGAGAGGCAGGCTGGGGGGTGGGGAGGAAGCAGGCTCCCCACCGAGCAGAGAGCCCGACACAGGTCTCAATCCAAGGACCCTGAGATTATGACCCAAGCCGAGGGCAGAGGCTTAACCCACTGAGCCACCCGGGCACTCTACAAAGTATAGATTTGTTAAATGGAACTTTCATCTACTTGACCAGTGAAAAGATAAAGGTTTACTTTTAAATGGTTTTATGTAACTAACGTTTTCTGAGATTTACTCTGAGAGGAGGAAAGGCAAATGACATTGCATCAGATCACAGAATGAAGGACTCGTGTCATTGAGATACTGTTCTTGGAAAATTAATAGGTTCCAGAATCAAGAAAGATGATTAATACTGGCTTTCATTTGATCTATAAACCACAATGACAGGCACAGCATGGCCCTGACTTTGCCTGGCATTGTGATTTAATGAAAAGAGAAAGCTTAGAAGAAGACTAAGAAGGGGGGAAAAAAACCTTCTACATTGGCCCAGAAACTTCTTGATTGATATGCCCACCTTTTGATTTCTAAATCTTGATCAGGGGGCCTTTATGTGTGGTAGATATTTTCTTTCCCAAGATAGCAGGATAAAAGGTTTTTAAACACAAGTTTTTTAAACACAAGTGACAACAGTATAGAAGGGAAGTGATAGACAGCTTCGTATTTTCTGAAGGAAATGCCATTTGCAAAGATATAAATAGGAATGCTGAAGAGAGTAGGGAAAAGTGAATGTGCTAATAACCATGGGTGTACTTTTATAATGGGCATACTATTAAATAAAACCAGTTTTGGAAGCCTGATTGTAAGGCTGAAGTAGAAGATAGTAGAGTTCACAAAATACATTGGTGTGAGTGAATCTACCAGCCATACCCTATCAGGTCTCAGTGGTCCTGACTGGCATTGGAAGACGACTGTGTGGATGATACAGATGGAATATCCAAGCCCCTCTGTAAAAGGTTGAAGCCAAAGCCACTGTAGAAAGCCTTATTTTTTTTTCTTTTTTACTTCTGAGTATGTCTTTATTATACATGAATTACAGAACCACAATGCAGCAGAACAGTTCAGGGGAAGAGAAGGGCATTGAGGGAAAGAGAAGCCATATTGAAGTCTTATTCTAGATTCAGATAACATTTATTCAGACTCCCTGGCAGGGTGCTTTTAAGCATTTCTTGGCCTGTCAGTGTGTTGTCTCTTATTAAGTATGGACTTAAAAACCTACCTGGGCTAGTCCTTCAGGGAACCCCAGTGGTTGAAGGTGATGTCCCAAATTATAAAGTGGGCCTTCAAAGTTACTTCTTTGTAAGTAACCAGTGTTAATCTGTTTGAAGTCCCTTTTCATTTTGTTTACAATGTTCTGCTTTGAGTGATAACCTTTAATAAAGTGGTTTCTAGGGACTTTTGATTAGAGATTCTCCACCAAAACAAAGTAATCCTTAAAAGCCATAAAATCACAAAGACAAAAAGAACATGTCATAAAACCAAGCTGTATTCACCCCCACTGTTTTTCTTAAGACTCTTAATATAGCTCAGAACTCTGCTCCAAGATGGTCTACACCCACCCAATCGCCTGAACTTTCATCTCCATCTCTCCGACTCCTATAATGGCACCTGCCCCCATTCTGCATCGTGGGCTCTTCAGTCTACGCCTGATCCAATGTGGCTAACATACCCTGCCTAATTTTGTTTCCAGAGATTTCTTCAGACACCAGAGCTTCTTCCTTATCTTGCTAGCAACTCTCTAGGGGATTTGTTAAATCGAAACAAATAAGGATGAGCTCCACATGTTCACCAAGAGATTCTTTATCCTGTGATTGGATATGTACATCTGCCTCAAAGGCTGGTCTCACTGTTTTTGTATTTTCTTTCACTCCCTCATTTTTCTCCACATTTATTGAACGTGTCTGTGCACTCCACACTTCATCTCTGAGTTAAAGTTCATTCCTCTACAGAACTTAACCTGCTGAGGACAACAGCTAATTTATAGGTTATGGTATAAGGATGATAAGCATGTTGATGGATGTAAACATAGAAGCTATTGGGCCCCTTAAATCAGTTTGCCTTATTAGTTTGACTGCTTTGATCAGGAAATCACTGGATTGAAAGGTCACACAGTACTCTATTTCCTTAGCAAGCTTTATCCCCAAATCTCTTGAGATTATTCATTCAAAGAATATTTAGTGAGTATATATAATTAAGTAGGCACTGTTCTATAATTTTAATACTGAATGGAACAGAGAAACATTCCTGCCCTCGTGGAGCTTACAGTCTGCAGGAACCAAATTTCCACTAGATAACATGTGAATAAGTAAAATGTAGAATAGGAAAGATAAAGGTGTGTGCTGAAGGGCAGAAATAAAGCAGGAAATAAAGGTATGACATATAGAGTGTGGTCTATATATTAGGGTGACAAGGGAAGAGCCCGCTGAGACAATGACTTCTGCATCTTGACCCAAAGGATGTGACAAGATCAGTCATGAAGCTATCTGGGGAAAAGCATTCCAGACAAATCTAGCCCAGCAAATGCAAAAGGCAGGAAAGTGCTTGGTGTGTCTAAAATCAGTAAGAAGGCCATTGTGGTGTGAGATCAGGGAATGGGTTAGTGAGAAGTCACTCTTTTATAAAGAAGAGAAGAAGAACTAGCTTCCCAAGGCTGTTTCCGGACTCCAGGAAAGGATACGGTGCTTGGAGAAGGAAGTAGTGATGTTGTCATCAAGGCCATCAATATAGGAGGGTAAAGCTATGTCTCCCAGGCCTGGAGTCATCATTGTAACTTTCAACCCTCACTCCTTGGTCTTGGAATACCATTTGATGTATTCACTTCTATGAGGGAAGATGAATGGGAGCAGTAATCCTAACAGACAACAAGAAGGAACCTAATTACCTCAGGAGGACTGAAGAAAATGTACAAAAGTGGTTGTGCATCCTCACTACCTAACTTCCCCCTTCTTTTTTTTTCTCCTCAACGTCCTTTCTCAGCCTGACATTATCTTAGCAGAAAATCACCCTTGAACTTCAGTGCACAGCTTTCTACAAGACCTAAACCAACTGTAACTAAGAATTGAATCCTCAGAGATCATACAACCCCAAACTGGCTCACGACAAAAGAAAGCATCTCTGCGGAGAGACAACCAGTGAAATTATCTGGTCTCAAAAAATTGAAAAACCAAACACACACTCACCCATACACAGTAAGAAACAAGCCAAAATTCTAGACAAAACAGAAAAGGAGACCTTTGTAACTGCCTCTGAGACAGTGACTCTTAATCTTTCATCAATTACAGATCCCTTGGAGAATCAGATGAAAGATATGAAATCTGCCTCAGGAAAATGCATATGCATTCAGTTTCAAGGGGCTTCTTAACCCCTTGAAGCCCATCCACGGATGGGATGGGGGTTGGGAATTCAGAATATCTGCTTCAAAAAAGCTAAAAATTCTTTGTATTGAGGTTCATTAGATATAAATAAGCTGCTAAAACTTCAGTTATAGCTCTACTATCTCCGTTAACGCACTAAAGTTTACAATTGAGGAATCATAATCTAACCTCCCTCCCGACACCAGGGCGGACACAAGGCTGAAGCCAGGGAAAGGAGCTAGCAACAGAATTCAGTATCAGAGAGAGGGTTCATCCAGTTCAGACCACCTACCTTTGGAGATGCCATCATCAAACAGCAGCAGGAGGTACCCTCAGGGTCCTGGCTCTGTGCCCCTTCGGCAGCATCTCTGTGACCCTGCTAGGCGTCCTGGTCCCAGGAGAGGTACTGAGTTATGCAAACAGATTTAGCTGTCTTAGAAGCTTTATTCCCTCTCCATATCAGTGGCCGTTCCTCTGTCCTACTAACTTATTCACTGCACTCACCTGGCTTAGCCTTTGGAATCTCTTTGTGAGCACTGAGCTCCATTCCAACATAGAAAAGGGGGAGTTTAGAGAGGGAGGAAGAGAAAGATTCTGCCTGCTGATATTTTCTTCATCTGTGTACCTGCCAACCTACCAACAGCCCTGTGAATCTGAGCATAAACACTGAGGTTAAAAAAAAAAAAATGAAACACAAACCCTATAAAATGATGTGTCTTTACTGCTGGGAGATGGCCCAGAAGAAGGAAATGTTTAAACATGAATATATGCATTGCTTTTTGTTTTTTTTTTTTTAATCAAAAAAAGAGATGCTGATACTCGGATTTTAATAGAGTGCAAACTGCTTCTCCCACTCTTTTCCTGTTCCCACACACCTTCTCTAGCTGCTTGGGTTTGTGAACTGGTTGTTCTCACCAAGGGAGTTAGCTAGGAAGGAAATGGTAATTTGTTTAGGATGGCGGAAATCAACACTTGTTTCACGAGCCAATATCCATAGTCCTTATTCATTGTTGTGTGACATGTTTGCAGTCCATGATATTGAAGGTGTGGGTCACTGTGTGTTTTTATAAATGTGTCACCCACTGCCATTGCCCCATGCCATCTACGAGGGAACTCTGTCACCATCAGGGAGAGTGGACAACACCCAGAGAATCAGAAACTAGGCCCTTAGACCAAAAGAGGTCCTCTCTTCTGCTGGGGTCCCAGGGCTCAGCCTGCTTGAGAAGTGGGGTCAGTGGTGGAAGTGTGGTGGGGGTTGGGACTCCTCCAAGGAAGGTGCCAATATACCAGTTCTTTCCATTGGTCTCCATCCTTACAGACATTCTTCTTGTCCTTAATGAGGGCAATTTCTCAATCAGAAATTCTTGTGTTACAGGAAAACACAGCAATCCCAAAGACCAGGAAAGGACCTTGCCAAGTTCCTTCGTGGGCATACCTAAAGGGTCTGGGGCTGCTGCAGACCCCTGCAAGGTGTGGCACAAGTACTGGGTAAAGGTATGCAGACATTAGGGATCATACAGTCAACTCCCCCCCCACAGGCAATCATGCTAGAGCAGTGGTTCTCAAGTGGAGGCAATGTCTGGAGACATTTTCGATTGTCATGATTGAAAGAATGGGTGCTACTGACGTCTAGTGTGTAAAGAGGCCAAGAATCCTGCTAAACATCCATAACACTCAGGTCAGCCCCCCTTTCCCCCATAAAGACTGATCTGTCCCCACAAGTCAATAGTGTCAAGACTGAGAAACCCTGTGCTGAAGGGAATGAGGGCATGGAGATTTGAGGGACAGGAGAAGTAGAATGTGTGGGAGCCAAATACATCAGAGAGTCCTAGAGGAGGCAGCAGTTTGACATTTTCAGTCAAACTCAGAGGCTTTGGAGACCTCAAAATAAGGTGGGACGTTTTTGACTGAATATTTTACTTCAGAACTGGACAATCTATCGAATTGCTGGTAAAAATTTGAGTATTCTCTTATGGCTGCTTGTAGTTAATGACTTTTCCCTCTAACTGAGACTTTCATTTTCTGCGTATACATGTGCGTGTACAGAGAGGGGCAACACAAAGGCAAACACACGGGCCCTCTGGAAGGAGACAGTATATAAGTTGTAAGCGAACCAAACCTGTGTCCTCTGTGCCACAGACAACGCTGATAAGAAAGGTTACACATCTTTCTTTGCATACAACACAGTATTGACAACTGTGGGCTTAAGATAAATGAGGTGTCTTTCTCCCTTCGAGACTGCAGCGCTGGAACTGAAAAATTTCCTCTGAAGGATTTCTCATGAGTGACTTTTCAAAGGATAGTTCCAAGTCCATTTAAGGAGTTCCCTTCTGTGTTGACAGACATCTAAGATGTTTCCATATCCGGACTACTGTGAGTAATGCTGCAATGAGGATAGGAGTGGCAAATATCTCTTCAAGTGAATTTATTTCATTTGCATATATGCCCAGAAGTGGAATTGCTGAATTATATGAAAGCTTCATTTAAATTTTTTGAGGAACCTCCATATTGTTTTCCATAATGGCTGCACCAATTCACATTCCTGTCAACAGTGTGTAGGGGCTCCCTTTTCTCCATATCCTCACCAACAACGTGATATAAGTATGTAGGTATATATACACTTATGTAGGTACCTACATGTATGTATGTAGGTATGTGTATACAAACCTACACACATATACGCACACTATATGATATACAATACAAACAATAGAATATTATTCACCATTAAAAAAGAAGGAAATCATGCCATTTGTGACAACATGGGTGAACCCGAGAATATTATACTAAGTAAAATAAGCTAGACACAGACAAATACTGCCTGATCTCATTTATATGTGGAGTCTAAAAAAGTTGAATTCATAAAAACAGAGAGTAGAAGAGTGGTTGTTAGGGGGTAGGGAAAATGGGGAGTTGTTGGTCAAAGAGTAGAAATTTTGATCATAAGATGAAATTTTGGTTATAAGATAGTTATAACTTCTGGCGACGTAATGGGTAACTCAGTGACTATATTTAATGACAGTGTATTATATACTTGAAATCTGGTAAGAGAGAACATCCTAAGTGTTTCTCACCACAAAAGAAAAGTAACTATGTGAGGTGATGGTGTATTAATTAGCTTGATTGTAATAATCACTGCCCAATATATGCATAAATCAAAACATCCCATTGTACACCTGAAATATGTACAATTTGTATTTGTCAGAAATGAAGTAGGAAATATAAAATAAAATTTAACATAGGAAGAGCTGCCTCCTCTCCTCACAAGAATATCATCCCGGGAATTTACTGAGGTCAGAAGGGCAGGGTGCACGAGCACACACATGTGAGAGAGTGAAAGAGTAAGAAGGACAGCGTGAGCGTGAGCGTGCACGTGTGTGTGCAAGCACATGCACATGTGAGAGAGTATGTGTGCATTTTCCTGCCTTTGTCTTAATGTACTTTCTAAATGGAAATGCTCTGCCAGGAATGAGTGTGCCACCTCCCCTTTGGACCTTGGCTTCCTCATAAAGAGAGCGAGTTGGATACAATCATCTCTAAGGTCCTTTTCCAGCTCTAACATTTCTGGATTCTGTGTAGACGGTTATTTTCATGCCTGCAGAAGAATGCCAAATGGCTGCATCCTTTGCTTTCTGTCTTCAGTGGCCTTTGCAAACCTCCCTGGCACAGCGCTGTGGGTGACAAGGCTGGAGGAGCACCCAAGACATCCATTCTTCACCTCCTGTTCTTGCTTTGAAGAAATGTTTTAAATTCCCCCTCAAAATTAGGTGAGAAGGACTTTAATGGGCTGATTTTTATGTGAGGACCCAATGATAGAAAAACAGATTCTAGTCAGTGTTTTACTCAGAGGATCATTCCACAGAAGCTGAGCTGTTTCTAAAATAGTCCCCAAAGTAGCTTAAAAAATAATGGAGATTCTAAAACCAGATCATTTCCTGATGAAAACTCTGGGCCTGTTCAATTTTTAATCTTTTCTGAAATCAGCATGGTTTTTCTTTTTCCCATAAAGGTATTTAGAATGAAGTCCTTGAATTTGCCCCTTGGACACATTTACATGTTATGTCTAGTTTCCTAATTCATTTAATCAAGGCTTTCCTAACTTTAAATCGCAGTTAACTCTCTTCAGGGGAATTAAGGTGCTTATTCCTATTTGCCTGACAAACATACAGCATCAAATATTCATCATTTAAATGCAATTAAAATATAGAATCACAAAAACATCATTGCAATGATTTAAATTGCTCCAGTTTTAATTAAGGGATTAGGGCAACTGGGGATTAGGAATATAATATAATGTACAATCAAGAGGCCGTATTTCTATAGGTTTTTAATAATTCAAAGCTCTTATGACTTGAAAGATAAGAGGTATGTGGGCGTATTTGCCAACAATGAGTAATAATGACACTGGAGAAGAATAGGAAAATGTGGGTAAAAAAATCTGATAACTCAGATGTACCAAGAAATTTAAAAATCTGTCCAGTGAAATTTTTAATAGTCCCAAATTCTTCCAGGCTAAAAGCAGTAAGTGAGAATAAAACATCACATATGAGTAGAATACGATATTCGGTAAAGTTGTTAGGAAACCTATCTCCATTCTGGAAACAATTCTTACACATCATATTTCTATTTCACTAGGATCATCTTAATTTCTTTATGGCTCTGGGACTTGTGGGGCCACCTTAATATGAATGCTAGAAATTGATCTAAAACGCGGCCTGTGGATGATAAAACCTAAACACGTCGTCAAAAAGTTAAAATTAATTGACACTTTCATTATTCACATGGCCTCCAAAATGACTTCATATAAATTATATTGCCATATATAAATCGTTAGAACTTTAGCTGCCACGTTTTCCATATAAACCAACAGCAGCTATAAACAGTGTTAAGTGAAGCGAAAAGAGGTCTCTCTATGAATGCTGGAAATGTGAAGTCTCCTATACTTTTATAACTGACATCTCTTGTCACATTTTTAATTAAAGTGGTAGCGGTGCTTAATGTATTACCCACGCTTGTTGGCTCCCCAAAACGCATGGGCCTCGCTCATGTCCTGAGGCAGGCGTGCACTTGTTCTCACCTGCACCAACCTCAACCGGCTAACCGGCCAATTGTACCTTGACTGAGAGCATCCACATACTGCGACCAAAGGACACCTGGACCTTCAGAAGATTTTTCGAACAAAAGACTTTGGGGATCATCTGGTCTAACATTCTGAATCTAACAGAAGCTAAATGAGCCACCTAAATGAGACCGTGCTCCCAGTCAACTCTATCCCGTAAAAATCAAATGAAAGCTACCTATGCAATTCCAAATTTTCTAGTAGCCATGGTTTTCGAAGTAAAAAAAAACAAAACAAAACAAAAACCACACTGGTGAAATTAATTCTAATAGTATATTTCATTTGGCCTAAATTATTATTTCAATAAGCATTCAATGTAAAAATTACTGGATTGTCTTACATTACTTTCGTCACACCAAGTCTATGAAACACAATGTGTGTTTTACCTATGTGGCACATCTTAACTCCCACCAGTCACATTTCAAATGCTCGGTAATTGTGTCTGGCCAGGAGCTATACTGGATTAACAGTACAGCTCTGGGCTATCCAAGTGGACCAGAATGGCTTTCTGACACTGAAAAAATTACAAATGTGAGAGAGGGTAGCCTCTTCCTCCAGAGGGCATCGTTAGGCCTCAGAGATTCAGACAAAGCAACTGAAGTTAGGTTTTTGCATCTGGTCCTAGGGGTAATGTTACTAGAAGAAGAAATTACAAATAAGTGTGGAAGTTTTATAAATAAGTTATGGTCTACTCATACAGTGGAATACTATGCAATAAAAATGAATCATACACAGCCACTTGCAACAAGAAGGATGGCTCTTACAAACATGATGTCAGTTGAAAGAAGCCAGATACTAAAAGTATGCATAGATCTCCCTGGACTTAAGAATTGAAAATATCATAAATCAAAAATGCATTTAACACACCTAATATACTGAACTTCATAGCTTAGCCTTGCCTACCTTAAACAAGCTCAGAACACATATATTAGCCTACAGTAGGACAAAGTTCTCTAACACAAAGCCTACTTTATAGTAAAGTGTTGATTATCTCATGAAATTTATTGAAAACTGTGCTGAAAGTGAAAACCAAAACAGTTGTGTGTCTGTCGTTTGCCCTCGTGATTGTGATTGTGTGGCTGATTGGGAGCGGCGGCCACTGCCCAGCATCAAGAGAGAATTTCGAGCTGCATGTTGCCAGCCAGGGAAAAGATCGAAGTGCACAATGTGAAGAATGGTTTCTATTGAATGTGTATTGCTTCTGCACCATTGTAAAATGGCAAAATCTTAGGTGGCAAAATCTTAGGTTGAATCATCCTAAGTCAGGGACTGTCTGGATTTTATGTATCCAATTACATACAATACAAAAGAACAGGCAATATTAACCCCAAGAATAAAGCGTCAAGAGAGTAAGTACCCTTGGGAATGTCAGTGGCTGGAAGGGAGTGAAGGGAAAGCTACCAGATGCTGATCATGTTCTGCTCCTTGAACTGGATGTGTTTCATTTATGAAAATTCATTGAGCTATACACTAGGAAAAAGTTCACTTACCATTTTATTTTTATATATATATATACATATATATATGTATATATATATATTTTACACTTCCATATAAAGGTTTTTTTTTTTAAGATTTTTATTTATTTATTTGAGAGAGAGACAGTGAGAGAGAGCACGAGCGAGGAGAAGGTCAGAGAGCGAAGCAGACTCCCCATGGAGCTGGGAGCCCGATGTGGGACTCGATCCCAGGATTCCGGGATCATGACCCGAGCCGAAGGCAGTCGTCCAACCAACTGAGCCACCCAGGCATCCCTAAAGGTTTTTTTAAAGTAAGATTCAAAGAGATAAATTTCTACATATTTCTGTTTTGGAACAGAAACACATGTCATGTATCAGATAACATTATAAAAAGACATGTCAATGCTTCTGATCTAATTTTTTTTAATTTTTTATTTTTTATAAACATATATTTTTATCCCCAGGGGTACAGGTCTGTGAATCGCCAGGTTTACACACTTCACAGCACTCACCAAAGCACATACCCTCCCCAATGTCCATAACCCCACCCCCCTTCTCCCAACCCCCCTCCCCCCAGCAACCCTCAGTTTGTTTTGTGAGACTAAGAGTCACTTATGGTTTGTCTCCCTCCCTATCCCATCTTGTTTCATGGATTCTTCTCCTACCCACTTAAGCCCCCATGTTGCATCACCACTTCCTCATATCAGGGAGATCATATGATAGTTGTCTTTCTCCGCTTGACTTATTTCGCTAAGCATGATACTCTCTAGTTCCATCCATGTTCTAATTTTTTAAAATTTCGATTACAAGATAAATTATAAAAGTAAACATCAAAGCTCATTTATATTGATTGCTAATGATTGACCTCAAAGGTGCCAGGAGCACAGGCCACAGAAGGGACACCAGCAACACAGCATACCCCAACCTTTCCCTGAAGAATGTTTAATCTTCTTGTCCCAAGTTTCCCCAATTGGTCCTTTGTCCCTGGATTTAGCAACCATTCTCAAGAACAGAGAACCTCAAGAGGACATGTTGTCTATTAGGCTTTGAAAGAACAAGTCCAAGGATGACAGATTGGAGCATCTTGGTCAATTTGGAACATCACTGCATCTGATTCCTAGACTGCTAACAGCTCATGATCACTACCAGCTTTTGGAACTATACCCCAATGAAAATAGTATGTTTGGAAAACTTGTCTTAAGCTCATCATTAAAATATACTTAATTGTATTTTAAGGCTTATTTTTGGAAATGTTCTACCCTTAAGAAAAACCACTGACAATTCTCAATAGAAAAAAAAAGGAGAAAATAGGAAAAACATCCAACCTCTAAACTCAAGATGCTGTGATTTACAACCAACTCAAACCCACTTTGAGTCTAGTTTGGCTGTGGTCCTGGGCCAGCTGAGCCTATCGTGACAGGGACCTCTGCTTTCACCCCCCACAGGTACTCTTGTGTGTACTCCAGCCTGGCCAAACTCCTCACTAATTCCATTTATGTGTCATTGGTCTTGGGCTTTACAGCAAACATTTTAACTTACAGAATCTAAAAGGCTTGTTGTGGAGCATCTCCTGCACGTAATTTCCGACAACCTAGAGTCTGCGGTCTGGCTGTCCTCAGCTCCCACATGCACATGGCTGACATGTGTAGATGTTTTGGGAGAATATGTTAATAGTTAGTTGTTTATATGTCTCTCGTGATAAAGGCTGAAACAATAATTATTTTTCTATTATTATAAAAATTTTTGTTTAAAGCCCTGGACTCTGTAAATCTATTTTTGTTGACTTAAATTCTTGCATTCAAAGAATGTAGGTTATACTCAGTAAAACTATGCCCCATCTTAAAACACTCCTGAAACACCATTGACATCCAAAGATGAGGTTGCCTATATTCACATGTAAAGCTTAAAAATTGTGACTGCTGTGATCCAAACTCAGGGTGGAATGGCAGTCTAGTCTCAAAAATTAATTTCTGAACAATCCATGTTCTGTGCTTCCATTGATTCAATGCCACGGAAGGGCCAGGCCGAGCACAACGATATTTCTTAAACCCCCTCCTTCCACCCCCAGTAGTTTCATTATTTGGCACAGCTTCTCCTATACCTCTTCTCGTAGTGTTCTCACCCTTCTCCCCACCATCTTTCTCCCTTTGTCAAAACTCTGCCGGGCAGTATGCTGCTGGGAAGAAGTTGGGGGAGGTGGGCAAGAAATGAAACAGGAAAAGTCTGTCTCCTCTTCAGAGGAGTAGGAGAAAAGAAAGCCAGGAACAAACATCTGCTGATCATTTTTGTCCCACCACGTGCCGTTAGTATCAGATTAGCATCGCCTTTGGTTGGGTTCCTGGGGAAAAGGGTTGGGACAGAGATTTGCCTGCACAAGCTTTATTGAGGAGAGCTCTCAGGAACAGCACCTGCTGGGGCATGTGGGGAGCAAGTTAGTAGGGCAGAGAGAGAAGGAACATGAGGCTGATAGAAAAGAAGTCTCCCATGGTCCTCCTGGGGAACTAATTAACTGGGATGGGATGGCCCTTCAGGGTTCTTGAATCAAGACAGGGCAGAGAGGCCTTTGTAGCCCCCACTGGACAGTCACTGGATGTGGGCTGTCCAAGGAGGGGACATGACCTTGGGAAAGGCAGCTCTCTATGGCAAAAGGCTAGGAAATTGGTTGCGAGCCAATAGTAGCCAAGGTCCCATGCAGCTGAGGGAAAGAACACTCCAGCCCTGAAAGGGGCATCTGGGTGGTCTCTAACAGCCTCCACTGCAAGCATGTATCAAAAGTGACCTTTTCATTCCAGAGAGTAGCAATTATCTGTCCTTACGTGGTTCTCTGAGATCATCACTCTTCACTTTAGGACCTTTGGGACATCTTGGTTCCTAATCATGGTTTCAGAATGCCTCATATGAAGTGAGTTTGCTTATCTGTTGTTGCAAACGGGGTAATGGCTATCCCATACATGAAAATCATTCTGCCAAATGTCTGAGGAGATCTTTATGCTCGAGCCTCCTACGACTGTTACTCCTTGGCTTTCTGCACAGCAGACCAGATCTCTTCTTGCCGTTTACCCTCTGCAGATATTCAGGCCAAGAAAAGTTCAGTTTCAGTAAAGCTGCAATGTAGTTAGGCAAGTTTGATGTTGGTGATGGTAAGTAGCTGGCACAAATGAAATTGCTCTAGAATTTAACAGCTCAGTATTATGTGCCAAAGTCTCCCAGGCCTTTAGGAAATTTGGTTTTCAGCACATCTCAAATCTGGCTTGAACTTCCCCGGCTATGTTGATGCCAATCCAGTTTCCAAGCATAGATGTGTTTGATGCTATTTTCTCCTTCCCGATCTATTTAGCATGTAGTTTGACTGGGATAGCAAAAATGTGTTTTTATTTCAGTTGAAATGCTTTGTTTGCTCATCCATGGTACATACTATGATACGTACCCTCGATTTCCTTCAGCCTGATATTCATTTAATTTGACAGTCTATGTTTGTCCTAATATATAACTTCCGGCATGTAAGTATGAGCATAAAGCTGTCCTAAATCAGTTCCCAGCTAATGACTGAAAGAACCAGTAATGAATTCTAGAATTCTAACTCACATCTTCCCACTGAATGTAACTGGAACATTATGTAACCACTGGAACAACCCATGCTGTCTCATGTTTTAAAGGGCCCGTTGGAACTTCCTGGTGATCAACATAATTAGTAGCTTCTAGAAATACCTGAAGGGCACTGGACTCCCTCTGTGTTCAGCCATGACAACAGCCATTGCATGATACAGGTCAATGGATTTTGCATCTTGACACAAGTTCTTTCCTTATTGTGGGGTCACATCCTAGTGGCAAGTACGTCAAAGTGTGAAACTCCAGGCGTATTGATGGCAGTGTGTCACAGAGTCGGAATGAACAGCTAGAACTGAAGGAAGCGACACAGTTAGGTCCTGGCCCCAAAATCAGTAAGATCAGGAGTTCAAAGCCAACTATCAAACTAACCATGAATTTGAGGCTCAGAGAAGTGAGGGGTCAGGGAACAGGGAGCCCCTAGAGGTCAAGAGAAGGTGAGGGACCAGATGGAAGCAACTGGATTTTATTCACTGGTGACATGGGCATGTCATATACTCCCATCAGAGTTTTGAAGTCATTGGATCATTTAGCTTTGGGTTTCCACAACTATTCATATTCCAAACCTCTCCAGTAGTTTACCTTTCACGTAAGGAGCTATTAAAAAAATAAATAAATAGGACGCCTGGGTGGCGCAGTTGGTTAAACGACTGCCTCCGGCTCAGGGCGTGATCCTGGAGTCCCGGGATCGAGTCCAACATCAGGCTCCCAGCTCCATGGGGAGTCTGCTTCGCTCTCTGACCTTCTCCTCGCTCATTCTCTCTCTCACTGTCTCTCTCTCTCAAATAAATTAAAAAAAAAATAAAAATCTTAAAAAAAAAAAATTAAATAAATAAATAAATAAATAAATTTTAAAAAAGGTCAAGTCATTCTGTACCATTCAAGGGTATAAAACTCGCTTTTTTCTCTTTGCCATCACAGAGAGCTTTTATTTATTTTTTTTAAAGATTTTATTTATTTATTTGACAGAGATCACAAGTAGGCAGAGAGGCAAGCAGAGAGAGAGGAGGGGAAGTGGGCTCCCTGCTGAGCAGAAAGCCTGATGTGGGGCTCAATATGGGGCTCAATCCCAGGACTCCAGGATCATGACCTGAGCCAAAGGCAGAGGCTTTAACCCACTGAACCACCCAGGCGCCCCCACAGAGAGCTTTTAAAAACTGACTAATTAACCTTCACAGAATCTGTCAGTTAAGTAATAGATTGAAAGGAAGTACAGCCCCCTACTGAAATAAAGTCCCATTTGGAACAGAAGCTTTTTTCAGCTGTAACTAGACAGCAGTTTAAGACAGAGTGCTGAGGACAACATATGGGACAAATATCCAAATGGATGGAAGTATGAAAATAGGACAGGAAGCTAAAATAGATGTGCACTCAATTTCTTTAGTATAAATAGCATTGTCTGTAATCTCAGGTATATGATTCAGCAACTGCTAATGGAAATCATTTCCAGTATTGCAAATGGGAAAGTAGCAAGTGCATAGATTCTTTTATAAAAGTGGGAAGAGTCTCTAAAAGACTTTGAGACACTTGAACATTCCAGTTGGGTTACATTTTTTCATATTTGTTTATATAATTAGAGTCCACATCTCCTAAAGCAAATGGAATTACTATTCACCCACCTAACCAATAGGTTTTGGTCTCTGAGGTAAGCCAATCTCAGTAAGAGTGGGTAAGAAAATCCCAGAGTGGTTGGCCTCATTACCAATTCGTGGCTACCATACTCACCTGGGGGGTGCTTACAGCCACTCTGCCCTTTATTTACTCCTTCCTGGATGAACTCCCTGTTTCATGCAGAATTGGTATTTTCTCCTGCCCCTCTTTAGCTTTCAGCTCCTTTGTGCAACCCTCATTCTCAACACTGTGCCTCCTTGTCTAGCTTTCCTTTCCCCCCTAATTTTTATCCATCTTTCTCTCAATCATTTCTGCCTCAAAAAAAGCAGTGTCCTCACTTTGAAGACCAGTTTTCCCACTTGATCCTGTCTCCCCTCATCTTTAGGGGGGCCAGCCAGTCTCCTTAACATTTTTTCCTTCTTTCCCTCCCTTCCTTCCACACTCCCTGCCTGCCTTCCTTCCTTCCTTCCTTCTTTCCATCCTTCCTTCCATCCTTCTGAGGTTATATTTAAGACAGAGAGAGAAAGAGAGAAGGAGCAGGGGGAAGAGCAGAGAGACAGGGAGAAGCAAACTCCCTGCTGAGCAGAGAGCCCGCAGGCTCCATCCCAGGACCCTGGTGTCATGACCTGAGCTGAAGGCAGACATTTAATCAGCTGAGGCACCCAGGCACCCACTGTTTCTTTCTTTCTTTCTTTAACCACATATTCCAGGCACCTATTGCTGCATCACAAGCATTCAAAAACGTTAGTGGCTTCAAACAGGATTCATGTACTCACAAGTCTGTACTTTGGGCAGAGCAGGGCTCCTCAGTTCTCCAAGTAACATCTTCTGGGGCTGGAAAGCCTAAACTGGCTTTTCCCCTCACGTGTGGTGCCACAGATGGAATGTTTAAACCATCTGGGAGCTGGCTGGACATCTCTCTCTCCCTCCATGTGGCATTTCCATGTGGATAGCTTGGGTTTCCCCCACAGCAGGATAGTGTCAGGTTCAAGCTCTTGTATGGTATCTGGCTTCTCCAGAACACAAAAGTAGAAGCTGTCAGGTCTTCTTAATGCCTTGACTTGGAAGTATTTCCAAGAATATCACATTCTATTGGTCACCAGGCCATCCCAGGTTCAAGGGGACACAAGGACACGAATACTGGGAGACACAGCTCACTGGGGGCGAGGGGGTCATCAGTGTAACAGACTACCATTTCACCCCTTTGCTGTCTCCTTAGAATCAGATTTCCTTGTCCTAATAAGACTTCCTTTTCAGTCTTATGCTCTTCAAAGAATAACAACTCTCTTTCATTTACACTTCATCACCACTTCTCAAAAATAATTCTCTACTCTTTGTTTTCTCCACGGCATGACTTTTCATTTACTTCTCAACCCATTGCAATCCAGCTTCTGATCTCATCACATTATAAAAAATTAACAGCAAATTTTGGGCACCTGGTGGCTCAGTAGTTTGAGCATCCAACTCTTGGTTTCAGCTCAGGTCATGGTATCAGGGTTGTGAGATTAAGCCTGACTTCGAGCTCTGCACTCAACATGGAGTTGGCTTAAGACTCTCTTCCTCTCTCTCTCTTTCTAAACAAATCTAAACAAAATCGTTCTAAACAAATCTAAAAAAATTTAGCAGCAACTTCTTCTTTGTTAAATTTATGTATTTCTTCTTTGTCCTCATATGTTTCTCTGAATAATTTTTTTTCTGTTGACCTTCTTCTTGAAATCCTCTCCTCATTTGGTTTCTGAGATACAGGGTAAGTCTTCTCCTTACTTATGCCATCTTCATATTTTTCCCTTTCTCTTCCTCTGCATAAATGTGCGGGCTCTTGCATCACCCCCATTCCCATGCTCCCCAGTCTGTCACTAGATTATCATAATCCTACCTTGATAAAACCTAGAAACACCTCATCTTTCCATTCCCATTGCTCCTGCACTAATTCAGAGCCCCATTTGCTCCTCATTAGGCAAATGCAAGTTTTCTATTGGATCTTCACCACGCCAGTTTCTCTTCCTTCCAATCCTCCAAACTGGTACAAGAGCTACTTTCACTAAGCAGAACAATTTATGATCAAAAACTTTCCCCAGCTGCCTATTGCCAATTAGGAAAGCAGTCTTCTTGTCTTAGTTTGCCAAAACCTATAATTCGGGTCTTGAACTGTATTTCTGAATACCACAGCAAATTCCCACAGCCCAAGTTTTAGTCCCACAGGACATCTCATAGTTCTCTAAAGATGTCTTGTGTTTTCCTGCCTCTGTACTTTTCTTTTAGAAAAGTATCTTTCACCATCTCAGCCTATTAAAAACTTCCATGTCCTTTAAGGCCAATCTTAAACGATGCATTTTCCACAAAGACTTCTCTGAACAAATGTGTCTACTTGCTTTATACCCATGGAATTTTGTTTAGACACTGCTTTTAGAGTATGTCATATTTTAAGTTAAAATGTGTTGTTATTTTAGTGTTCCTCACTAGATCATAAACCCCATGAGACTCCAGACTCAGTAACCCCAGCATCTAGCACAGTTGATTGGAGCTCACTATTGTCGAGTTGAATGAACTAGTATTATGAAGTGTTTATTGGCTTTCAACCTTCAGCTGGAGATCATGTAAAATGAGAGAGGTTTCCTTCTATGCATGTGATTCAGTTGCCAGCTCAGAACAAAGGCTCTCTGTGGACAGATTGCTAAACTTCTGCCCCCCTTCAAATCACTCAGGGTTGTAAATATTAAATTCTAGAGGAATATTCTCAGAAATCTAGGAGAATTGAGCAAAACAACTCTGCATTTTCCCAGATTACCTAGATAACTACCTAACTTCACCATCTTGTTTATATTATCGCTCTAGGATTTATCACTAACTGATGCTCATTAAATTTTAATAATTCTCTGGGATATGTGTGGCAGTGACACTGCATTTCCTTTCCCAAGGAGCATGCAGATATATAAACATTTCAGTTAAATGTGTAATATAATACTCAGATAAATCTATAGGATGAAATAAGGAAATGTCGGTAAGTATTTCATGTTGTAAGAAGAAAATACTTGCTCTTTCCCTGTAACAGACTACAACAAAATTATACCATGTGCCTGGTGAACAGCAATTAAGGCTCTACCTCACTTTCACAAATAGATTTATTTGTAAGATGAAGCGATCAATAAATCAATTCTATTTTCTTATCTCCCTATAATTTATTTAAGATTCATTTTTCTTCTATCTTTGTCTAACAATTTCCAACTTCATACATTAGGCTGCTTAACCCACCCATAGATTCTCTATTAAGTAGTTAATGGTCTGGAACCAAACACTAAAGAACTTCCCGTTGTAAAGGAATCCTAGGGTGAATACTTCTGCAAGCTAAGTGATTAGATTCTAATTTGAACTTTGAAAATTTGACTTTGCATAAACAGCTTATGTATGTATTTGCAATTTATGATTACACTGGGCTCCAAAGATAGTCTGAAAACTGATTACAAAAAAATTGGAATAAAATTTTTCCATTCAAATCATTTTAGCCAAGTCAAAAATCATACTTTTTAACTCTAGTGCTGCTGCCCTGTAGCACATTAGTATCATAAATAACTAGATCAATTTCAGGATCCTGGGGCAAGGGAGACTTGATGTCACAGAAAGAAAGAAGAGCAGTTTCCTTTTTCAATCTTTGCTTGATAATTCTAAGCAATATTTCACAACTGTAACATTTACCATCATTACTCTTCTCCTCCCTACATTTCTCTTTTCCTTTCCTATCCACTTCCTTTGTCAGGGGCTTGTTCTAAGGTTATCTTTTTGTAGTCTCTTGCTTGAATGGCATTAACAGATATATTTCAGGTTTCAAGATGACTTAAACCCATCCTATGTCTTCCAAATTGCCCTTTCATCCAACTGGGCACAAGAATCCAAGGGAGAAGGGATTCTGGTGGGGAGAGGAGAGAGTGCTCATCTCATGTAGCACATCTACAACAGGCCTAAAGAAGACAGACCTTCACTATTTTCTGTTCACATTTTTCTGTTTTGTTTTGTTTTATAATATCTGGACATTCCTTGAAAGCATTAATAATGTAGTGAAACAAACATGAGAAGGAAATGGGGAGAAGAGATGATGTTACAGCCCCTGTAAAGAGAGGAATGGAATAGATCTATCAGCAGTAATGAGTATGAAGGAAGGGGGTGGGGATACCTCTTTAGCCCAGTCAGAGAAGATAGGATAGGCTTTTGTATGTCAGTGACATTCATTAGTCGGGAACTTTGTGACTTACAGAGGGACCCTCCTATTGTCATGATTCAAGTCAGTAAAAGCAAAGAAACCACAAGATCAATATTTTTCACTTTTTCAAATATATCAAGAGTAAATGAATACTCAGCTTGGAAATTAAAAGGAAAATAATTTTAAATAAACACTACTTATATCTGGAAAGCTAAGTATTTTCATTTTGAGTTTGGAAACTTAACAATCCATGAAAAATCTCAAAAGTTGGCTAGTCATCTATTTTGATATTTTTGGTTTTCTTTTTAAAGATTTTATTTATTTATTTTAGAGAGAGAGAGAGAGAGTTGGGGGGGTGGGCAGAGGGAGAGGGAGAGAGAGAATCCCAAGCATACTCTGAACAAAGTGTGGAGTCTCATGTGGAGCTTGATCCCATGACCCTGAGATCATGACTGGGGCTGAAACCAGGAGTCTGAAGCTCAATCAACTGAGCTACCCAGGAGCTCCTATTTTGAGATTTTTGATTGTAGAAGTTATTTACAGGGCAACAAAAGTGTTCAACATGTTAGTGACTGAGGAAATAACCAGATGAGTTTTATACCTGTAAGTGTAGAATTTATAAGTGGGAAACGTGGCAACTTAATGCAGACTTATACTGGCAGTTTTATTTTTTAGTCGCCCATACACCTCCTATATTTCTAGAGCATTTTGCTTTGCCCCGTGTACCACTACAATGAATTAACTGCCTCTGTTCCATCTATAGCTAACCTTCCCACCTGTCCCATCCTCCCTTACCTACTGAGGATTGTGCTTCTCTATTCCTTCTCATCTGGATTATCCCCCTCAATGTACAAATATGCTTCAGTATCTCATACTTAAAATGAAAATTCTTCTCTTTGAAGAAACAGCTGATTATAATATAAGATAGAAATCATATAAGATAAGCCTAGAATACTAGATAGCAAGGAATCTATAAAGAACTACCAGGATATGTCAAAAATATTCTGGGGCCAAATTGAAGAAGCTCCCATAGTCCACAATGGGGCAATTTGAACTTCAGGGTGCTAACTAAGCTGTATTGAAACACAATGAGTAGATTTAAATCCATGAGTTCATTGTATTATTTTTAAAAAATCATTCATTGTTGGAAGATACTAGAGAATTTACTCATTATTTTTGAGAACTGTTAAAGAGAAAGAATCAAACATTTTTTCTGTCTTTCCTAACCAAACTGTAACAGTAAGTAAGTAACCAGAAATTGATAAGGGAAGTATTGCAGCTAATAAAGAAGCAAGGATAGAATTGGAATGTCACCATTTTACAATCCCTAAGGAATTAATGTATCTGGACAGAGAGCATCAATGGCTACTAACAACACAAAAAGAGAGACAAGCAGACATTATGTTCTTCTTGATGGATAAACATACCATCATCTCTAAATTAATCATGCCAAAATATTTAAACCTGATTCTGATCAAGCTTTTGGATCCAACCACCAATTTGGGGGAAATACAAAAGAAGAGAACTCGGTTAATCAAAATCACAGAAGTTCAATCAGGAATACTCAGACTATAGGAAACTCTACAGGAGATACTGGTTCCTTTGAAAATAAATTGCGGGGCACCTGGGTGGCTCAGTGGGTTAAAGCCCCTGCCTTCGTCTCAGGTCATGATCCCCTAGTCCTGGGATCAAGCCCAGCATCGGGCTCTCTGCTTGGCAGGGAGCCTGCTTCCTCCTTTCTCCCTCTCTGCCTGCCTCTCTGCCTACTTGTAATCTCTATCTGTCAAATAAATAAATAAAATCTTAAAAAAAAAGAAAATAAATTGCAAGGGGGACAAAAGATGGAGAGAGAATATTTAGACTAAAAGATTTTAAAGACACAGCAAAACAAACAAAACAACAACAACAAAAGACATAGCAATGTCAAACCAAAAGAACTTGCAATGTGTAGATCCTATTTGGGAATTAATTAAAACAAATCATTCAAGCCTGTGACGTTTGTGAGATAATTAGAACTTTAAACACGCTAGATGTTTGGTATTAAGAGATTATTATCAGTTCTTTTTAGGTGTCATAGGATATTGTGATTATATTTCTTTGCCAGAATCTGTGTCTCTTAGAGATATACTCTCAAATAGTACAGATGAATTAATTCATAGGATTTGCTTCAAAATAATACAGAACTATGTAAGTGCATAGCAGTACAGACTAACAAGATTGTTCATTCTTAAAGCTGTTGATACATGAGAAGTCTATTGTACTATTGGATCTACTTTTTTTATACATTTAAAATTTTCCATCACAAAAATATTTTTTAAAATTGTCTCTTGATCCTCAACTTCTTCATGGACAGCCTCATTCCTTTGCTTCCCACTGGAGCACAATTCCACACATGACTCGTCTCTACTTCTTTACCTCCATTCTCACTCTTTTCAATCAGGCTTTGGCTTCTACTCTACTATACTCCATTACTCCACTGAGACTTCTGTCATCTAAAGGCCCTAGGACCTCTGCCTGCCCAACACAGGCTGCAATCTCTGTTTTCATCTCACTCAACCTCTTAGCAATACTTACCCGCTCTTGGTTTCTGGTGTTCTCCTGTGTCACAGATTTCTTCTACTTTTGCTGGCTTCTCTGTCTTCAGTGCTCTTCAAACTGTTGGAATGCCATGGGGCTCCCTGTGGACACATCCTGCCAAGAGGGACCCCTCCAGTACCACAGCTTTAAACCCAATCTAAATGCTGATGACATTCAACTTGGCCCCAACTTGTATGTCTGACTCCATAATAATGTCAAACAGGTGGTGATCTTAAAATTAATGAGTGTACAATAAGCTCCTGATTTTGCCTCTTCCCCTTCTTGTACTACCCCTCCCACTCCATCTTCCCATCAAATTTAATGCATCTTAGCAGTCATTCAAGCAAAAAACCTCAATGTTACCTTTAATCTTTTTTCCCCTATTCTGGACTTTTAACCTGTCAGGAAGTTTTATAAGCTCTAACTTTAATATACCCTAAACCTAATGTCTTGGTCAACTTGGGCTGCCATGGCAAGATGCCATCAACTAGGTGGCTTAAATGACAGAAATTTGTTTTCTCAAAGTTCTGGTGGTTGGGAAGACCAAAATCAAGTTCCTGGACAGTTGGTTTCTGGTGAGGGCTCTTTTCTTGGCTTATAAACACCAGTCTCCCACTGTGTCTTCACACAGCTGGATGAGAGAGCATTTATAAGTACACACTCCTGGTGTATCAGGGTCTCATCCCTATGGCCTTAATTTCCTCCGTATAGGCCCTATCTCCAAATATAGCTATGTTGAAAGTTAGAGGTTTAATATCTCTGTTTAGAGGACCACAGTGACCACCACATCTGACCACAACAACTTTAGGGATTTTACATATATATGTATGTTTTTTGTACTTTTCTTTCTGCCCAGAACATCATTCTCTCCAATCCTCACAGGGCTACCCCTTTTCAGTGTTCAGATCTCAGAGCAAATGCCCTTCCTGGAAAGTCCTTCTCTGATTACTCTATCGAAAGTAGCTACATAAACTCAGCTAAACCTACTCACTCCCTCACTGTCCCTGCTTTGTTTTCTTCCTAACCTGTCACTACTAGAAACACCCCATGTTTATTTGCTCACCAGATACTCCCACCAGCTTCACAGGAGCAGCAGCCTTGCCTGACCTATTCTCAGTGCACACAAGATCAAGAGTAGGAGGTGCTCAGAAGGAAGTGGTAGAGAAGAGGAGCCTATCTCTTCCACAACACTTAGCAGTCAGACTGTGCTGGTTTTGGTCATCACTGAGCCCTATCAGAACAGTTCTAACACTAGATACCGAATTTAAAACATCTTTGAGTTGTAATTTATTAGCCCCTCTATCTCAGCCCTAATTTTCTCCAACATTCTTTGTAATCTCTACAGTTCCCTGCAAAACATTCACTTATCCTCCCTTTCTTAATGACTGTATAACTTCCAGACTCCCAAATCTTCTCGGTGATTCTAAAGATGATTTAAAGAATAAGTGACTAAAAACCTATCAACTGAGGGTTTTGGAGTGGGGGGGTGGGGTGTTGGGCAAACCTGGTGGTGGGTATTATAGAGGGCACATATTGCATGGAGCACTGGGTGTGGTGCATAAACAATGAATCTTGGAACACTGAAAAAAAATGGCCTTTTTACCATAAAAAGAAAACTATCAAAAGTATAAGAAAATATATGATTTTTCTAATAATCACTGTATCAAATTAGCTATTTGCTCTGAGTTATTTCTATTCTTCTAACACTGAAATCGAAAGGTGGGAAAAACAGTACTCTAATAAGACAAAATTGGAAGGAGTTGTACATGGCCTATCTTCCACTACTTTTCTGATTTATTCCTATATGCACTCACACTTATGCATATATAAAAACACGTTTTTCTAATAAAAAACAGAACTGGGGTGCTTGGGTAGCTCAGTTGGTTAAGCATTCAACTCTTGATTTTTTGCTCAGGCCATGATCTCAGTGTCCCGGGACTGAGCCCTGCATTGGGCTTTGTGCTCAGCAGGGAGTATGATTAAGATTGTCTCTTGCCCCCACCTCCATGGTTGTGCAAGCATGTTCTCTCTCTCTCTCTCAAATAAATACATAAATACATACATACATAAATAATAAAAAAAACCAAAATTGTTCTTTCTCTACATGTTGGTTACATAATTTATGTAACAATATACCTTGGTCATCTTTCTGGGCCATATAGATTGACCTTGTTCTGTATAAATGTTGTATTATATTCTATTGTACGAACCACAGTTTCTTTATTTATGCCTCAAGAGATGGCACTGAACTCATTTCAAATCATTTGTTTTCACAAAGTTCTTTGTATGTGTGTGTTTACAGACTTGCGCAATTATTTTTGCAGGCTTGATTTCTAATGCTGATGGCTTTCTTAAGTGACATGAACATTTTTATTCCTTAAATTATGTACTGATTCAGTTCTCATCAACAATGTATAGGATTTCTTCCATCAGCTCTAAATGATCAAAATGTTATCAAACTTTTACACTTGTGCCAAACTGAGAGATGTTACCTTGCAGTTTTAATTTGCATTTATTTATGTTATTATTAATATGACAGAACATCTTTACATATATCAGTTAACACTTTGTACACTACAACTTTTATATATTATGTTGTTTTGTATATGTCTAACAAAAATACCCTACTAAGATTTGAAAGGACTTATAAAAGAACTCATTTAGAACTATTAAAAATGAAGAAAATGAGGGGCACCTGGGTGGTTCAGTTGGTTAAGCAGCTGCCTTCGGCTCAGGTCATGATCCCAGGGTCCGGGATCAAGCCCCACATTGGGCACCTGCTCAGTGGAGGGCCTGCTTTTCCCTCTCCCTCTGCCTGTCGCTCTGCCTACTTGTCCTCTGTCTCTCTGTCAAGTAAATAAATTTCAAAAAAAAATCTTTAATAGAAAATGAAATGTTGGGGGAGATTAAGCTTGTGTGTTATAAATAAGGCACATACCCACTTGTACTATTTCCATATAACATATTAACAGGAGAAAATAAAATATAAAAATCATCAACTTGGCAGTTCCCTATAAAAAGTTGTAAATTGACAAAAACATTAGGATATAGACCCACAAATTAGATCATCAATGGACATGCTGAGACAAAACTTTTCATGAGAAAAGAAACGTACGACTAGGTTTTCACCATAATGGGTAAATTGATTGCATATTAGCATTAAACACATATTATATTTATCTAATAAAAATGTGCTGTGGTTTTCAGTAGGTGAAAACAGATTTAACTTCCTTGGCATTCAAGAGAATATGTATGAAGAGTTAATGAATTGCCTCTCTCACTTCTTAAAACCTTTGCCTATAGATTCTCTGATGTTTTTACAAATGTCTAAGTCCACTGGGAGACTGCATTTGGTGTTCTCAGATTTATTCACTCCTAATGGAGTCATAGTTTGTAATAAAATCATTCAAAATATTGAAAGAAAATGAGAATAAGGATCACGTGTGCAATTCTGTGCAAAGCTGAGAAAAAGAAAATGTTCTCACTTTAGACAACTTATCAAACATTCCCAAACTGAAAATAATTCAGTTCAGGATTTTATACCCAACATCCCAGATGCCTGCACAGTTGGAAAAGTGGGGCTGGCCTGATTCTGGCACACAGTGGAGTTATTTATGAGACAAAATGCAATTTCCTCTTCCCTAAACTGCCTGCAGATTACACAGGGTCTGGAGAGACTGACCATTAGGGATGGGCCTTTCTCATCCAGACAGGATGGTAAAATTAGCTGAAGAGGGAGATAGCCTTATAGGAGCCTTCCCATCTCACCACAGGGCATGCCGGCAGCCCTGGACTCTTCCATGAGAAAAAGGTTTATTTTGTTGCTGTTGTTTCCTTTCCAAGAAGCCTGGAAATCATCAGGAGGCTATGTGGATACCAAAGCCTCCATGGGATAAGTTTAAGCAAGGAGACAGGGAGAGAGGACACCATGGAAATATAGTCATCTTGGAGCTCAACCAGGGAGGCATTAAATGCTATGGAGTTTCTTCCAATGACTGGTGCTTTTTGCTCTGGATACTTCCATGGTAGAGCAGCCTCAACATCCCATACTCTAGCAGATCCTTTCAAGATGTGAGAACAAGCAGTGTGTGTGCTCTAGTCTGGGTGTTTCTGTTGCAGTTTGAGTTAGGGTTTTGGCACTGCCTCACTGGCTCCAAGGAAGTCTCAAAGCTATTTTAGGGATTAGACCTTGCCTCAGAGCCCCTTAGAGATGGACTAAAAAAATCAGGCAACCCCTTTGACATGAGGTAAAGATTTATGCAGCTAGTTTGGTAATCTGATGCCAGTGTGAGTCTAGTTGCAGCCTTGATTCTAAGAAATCGAGCTTTGGTAAATGCTGAACTCTTGACTCGTGATGGAACTGATTACAATTTGAAAGACCAACAGAAAAATCCTTGTAGTGGGTTGTATGTGTCACCCCGCCAAATCTGTCGAGGTCTAACCCTAGGTACTTGTGAATGTGAACTTAACTGCAAAACAAAACAAAACAAAACAAAAATTATCCTTACAGATAAAATAAATTTAAGGATCTCAAGAGGGCATCATCTTAGATTCAGGGTAGGCCCTACATTGAATAAATGACCAGTGTCCTTATAAGAGACAGAGGAGAGAATCCACAAAGCAGGAAAGGCCATGTGAAGATGGAGGCAGAGACTGGAGGGGTGCATCTATAAGCCAAGGAACAACAAGGGTTGCCATCTGCCACCAGAAGCGGAGAGAGGCAAGGAAGGGATTCTCCGAGTCTCCCGAAGGAACGAACACTGCAAATGCCTTGATTTCAGACATCTGGACTTTAGAGATGTGAAGGACTAAATTTCCATTGTTTGAAGCCATCCAGGTTATGGCCATTTATTTTAGCAGCCCTAGGAACTACTACTACACCTCACATTCCAGATCCAAGGATTTAGTGTGCTCTGTGCTGGCAGATTACATTGGGAACCCTGTGAAAATAGCCCTTTAGGGCACAGCTAGGGTAAAGGAGACAGAGCACAGGTTGGAGTCAGACAGCCCTTGTTAATTACTGCTGACTTGGAGTGTCCTTCTAAGCTTTTGTTTCTTTGTGTGAGACCAGGAAGGCAGCCTAGGAATATGGGATAGAGTCAGCTAGCATAAGCCAAGAATGTATTAGAGGTTATCCACACTGGCTGCATATTAACACCGTCTGGGAAGTTTTCAAAATATTGTTGACAAGACCTCACTCCCAAATAAGTAAGTCAGCGTCTCTGGGACTAAGTCATGGACACTGATAATTTTTAAACTCCCTGGGCACCGCTTCATAGCCATTATCAAAAAACAGAAAATAGCAAGTGTTGGCAAGGATGTGGAAAAATTGGAACTCTTGTGAATTGCTGGTGAAAAACACTATGTCACCTCTTAAAACAACAGAAACAACAACATGGAATTACCACATGACCCAGCGATACTACTTCTAAGTATCCACTCAGAACTGGAAACAAGAACTCAAAGAGATATCTGTACCATGTTTATAGAAGCATTATTCACAACAGCCAAAAGGTGGATGAGTGGATAAACAAAATATGGCATAAACATAGAATAAAACATTATTCAGCTTTCAAGAGGAAGGAAATTCCAACCCATGCTACATCAGGGATGAACCTTGAAGACGTTATACCAAGGGAAATGATACCAGGCGTGAAAGGACAAATATTGTGTGATTCCACTTACTCAGGGTACCTGCAATGATCAAATCCATGAAGACAGTAAAAAAGTGTCTGGGGAAGGGGCGCCTGGGTGGCTCAGTGGGTTAAGCCGCTGCCTTCGGCTTGGGTCATGATCTCAGGGTCCTGGAATCGAGTCCCGCGTCGGGCTCTCTGCTCAGCGGGGAGCCTGCTTCCTTCTCTCTCTCTGCTTGCCTCTCCATCTACTTGTGATTTCTCTCTGTCAGATAAATAAGTAAAATCTTTAAAAAAAAAAGTGTCTGGGGAAGAGAAGGGAAGGAGAGTGAGTGTTTAATGGGTACAGAATCTCAGTTTAAGAACATGAAAAAGTTCTAGAGATACATGGCGGTGATGGTTATACACCGATGTATTTTATGCCACTGAACTGTACACTTGGAAGTGGTTAAACTTGTAAATTTTATGTTATGCATATTTTGCCATAAATAAAAACAAAAAATGGATGTTAATACATGTACTGTGGTAATCACTTCACGACATATAGAAATCAAACCATCATGCTGTATATCTTCTACTTCCACAGTGATGTATAGCAATTGTTTCTCAGAAAGAAAAAAAAACTGAGGAAAAAAACAAATACACATACACAAGCCCTTTTTGGGCAATGCTGCTATGTAACGGAATTGAGAAAGAGGGATTAAACAGGGTCCAAGGCCAGAGGCAAAGGCAGGTCAGGCAAATCATGGAAGAGACCACCTTGGCCACGGCCAGGGAGGACGCTCTAGGGGACCTCGGACAGGGACTCACACCTGGCGCTGGGATGTTCAGGGTCCACGGCAGGTGCATAGTCACTGTAAGCCTGGGTCACCAAAGTTAGAGAAGGACCACCAGCATCACTGGCATGATGCTGAACCAGAGTTCCTTCCTAGCCCTCTTTAGAGGACAAAACTGGTCCCAACAAGGGAGCAAAACTGAACTTGTGGGGAGAGGGAGAAGGGGAGGGCACCAGACAGGTGACTTATGAAATGGAGAACCCAAATACTGTTACAGTCTCCAATATGCTTTGTTTTATTACCATCTCAACTCCATAGATGTTCTTCTTCTACAAAGAAACACTGTGAAACCTCAACTCTTGACCTCATCGGGAAACTCTCACTGTGAACATCAGGCTGAGAGAGGGCTGAGAGCCTGGAAGCCTTGCATAAGTCTGACAGCACACTCTATCGATCTATTTCCAGCGCAGAGTGGGTTGCAGGGAAGAGTTGAGCAAGGGTGCGTGGGTGCCGGCTGAGGGCGTACATGAATAGATGCTGATTCTGTTCACTTGGGTTTCAGAGGAAGCTCGTTCTGACCTTGTGCCCAGGCTTGGGCATGCTCTCTCCTTGCAACATGTGCACTCCTGCCACTGCCTTTGGACTTCCTTCTTTTAAAAAGTGATAACACCACTGTCAAAAGCAAATTGCAGCCCTATCACATGAGAAGAGTTCCTCAGTTTTGTTAGCAATGAAAGAACATTTAGACCTTTAAGTTTGAGCTCTTGTGCTTATTTACTCTAACCTGGACACACCCCCGCCCCTCACCACACCCTACCCCCCCCAGCAGAACAGCCTCCTTCCTACATCCTCTGACTTCGCCTCTGCTCAGTTAGGCTGCATCAGGGAGAGGATGTAGCTCCTTAGCACACCTCATGAGGGAAGCATGAGTGGGAAGCAGGGCTTCACCTGTCAGATGCCATCCCTGTCAGCTTCCCAATAGCATCTCATGTGTACAAGGAAACTATTTTACCTCTCCTATTTTAATGGTGTTATCAAGAACAACTGTAGCCACTTTCTTCAAATAGATGATGGTTGGGGGGAAGAAAAGAATGATACAGAGCCTTCTGTGTTTCTAGTAACTTTGCAGTTC